>NC_084551.2:10020000-10225000 GCF_033978685.3 Nerophis lumbriciformis | reverse complement strand
CGCTTAAGACGCTGAAATCTGAGTCTGAATCCGAGCTAATGTCGCTATACCTTGCTGTTCTATCCGCCATGTTTGTTTGTGTTGGCATCACTATGTGACGTCACAGGGAAATGGACGGGTGTATATAACGATGGTTAAAATCAGGCACTTTGAAGCTTTTTTTAGGGATATTGCGTGATGGGTAAAATTTTGAAAAAAACTTAGAAAAATAAAATAAGCCACTGGGAACTGATTTTTAATGGTTTTAACCCTTCTGAAATTGTGATAATGTTCCCCTTTAAAGCTGCAATATTTAAAGAACTATGTGGCGAGGTACGACTGTATATCTACAGAGAAACCAAATATTGTGCACAACACAAATGTCAGTAAGATAATATTCAAATAAACATCTGCTCGGTGCATAAATCAGATCTTAGCGTGATGAGCCTGAGCCATGCTAACATTCTTGCTTCGTTCCCAAGTCACAACGGCTTTGAAAAAGTCTGGCGTGTTGTCACGGTGACGTCTCATTGACTGTGACATCTCAGTGATTTAAATGGAAGACCTGTGTACCTCTGACGTTTACCAACATCAAATATAAAACAAAACAAAACCTCCCCGTTCCGGCGAGACCATTCCGACGCTAAATATTTAAAAAAGATTCCCTCTTTTTCCTCTTGCCGGCAATCAGGAAACAATCTCTCCTTGTCTGTCCCCGGCATCTTCGGGGACTCTGGGAACGGCGTGTGAGGGAAGATGTCTGAATGTAAGATGACTGCTCCAGATCTGATGGCGGAAGGGTGGGCCGGGTGGAGGGAGTGTAATTGGACATGCAGCTGCCTTCCCCTGCTCAAGCAGAATAGGAATATGAGGTGCTCCCAGCGGCTCAGCGCATCGCATAAGCAGTGACCTAGAAAGGGAACACTGATCACTCCCCGGTGTTGACGGCGAAGGAGCCTCGCTCCTAATGAACGGGCAGAGTTGACGGCTGCTGCTGATCAGAGAACGCGGGGGCGTTGCCTGGCAGGGACATGTGGCAGGTAATGTGACCCCGTTTGTTAAAGGAGATGTATTCTGTGGACTAGTAGAAAAACATGACCTCCCCATTTGGTATTTCTAATTTTAGGCTATGTCTACACTAAGCCGGATAACCCCTTAAATGAATATTTATTCAGCCTAAGCCCCGTTTCGGCCACACTAATTCATCGTTTAAAGGGGAACATTATCACAATTTCAGAAGGGTTAAAACCATTAAAAATCAGTTCCCAGTGGCTTATTTTATTTTTCGAAGTTTTTTTCAAAATTTTACCCATCACGCAATATCCCTAAAAAAAGCTTCAAAGTGCCTGATTTTAACCATCGTTATATACACCCGTCCATTTTCCTGTGACGTCACACAGTGATGCCAACACAAACAAACATGGCGGTTAGAACAGCAAGGTATAGCGACATTAGCTCGGATTCAGACTCGGATTTCAGCGGCTTAAGCGATTCAACAGATTACGCATGTATTGAAACGGATGGTTGTAGTGTGGAGGCAGGTAGCGAAAACGAAATTGAAGAAGAAACTGAAGCTATTGAGCCATATCGGTTTGAACCGTATGCAAGCGAAACCGACGAAAACGACACGACAGCCAGCGACACGGGAGAAAGCGAGGACGAATTCGGCGATCGCCTTCTAACCAACGATTGGTATGTGTTTGTTTGGCATTAAAGGAAACTAACAACTATGAACTAGGTTTACAGCATATGAAATACATTTGGCAACAACATGCACTTTGAGAGTGCAGACAGCCCAGTTTTCATCAATTAATATATTCTGTAGACATACCCTCATCCGCTCTCTTTTCCTGAAAGCTGATCTGTCCAGTCCAGTTGGAAATGCATCTGCTTTGAGTGTCGCAGGATATCCACACATTCTTGCCATCTCTGTCGTAGCATAGCTTTCGTCGGTAAAGTGTGCGGAACAAACGTCCAATTTCTTGCCACTTTAGCATCTTTGGACCACTGGTGCAACTTGAATCCGTCCCTGTTCGTGTTGTTACACCCTCCGACAACACACCGACGAGGCATGATGTCTCCAAGGTACGGAAAACAGTCGAAAAAACGGAAAATAACAGAGCTGATTTGACTCGGTGTTTGTAATGTGTTTGAGAAAATGGCGGATTGCTTCCCGATGTGACGTCACGTTGTGACGTCATCGCTCCGAGAGCGAATAAGAGAAAGGCGTTTAATTCGCCAAAATTCACCCATTTAGAGTTCGAAAATCGGTTAAAAAATATATGGTCTTTTTTCTGCAACATCAAGGTATATATTGACGCTTACATAGGTCTGGTGATAATGTTCCCCTTTAAGGTTCCCCTCCTTGGATATTTTTTTACACGGGTAAGTGCGCCGTCTATTTCTTGAATCTCCGGCTCTTAGCTTTGTATGGACTCATTGAACGTTTACAAACTGAGTTCGGAGAGGAAGTGACGCCAGAAAGACCACGCCCCACACAGGAAGTGACGTCAGAAAGAACGCGCCACAGCCAGCTTCATAATAACGCGGTTCCGTATCTCGGAGATAACCATTGGAAATATGGAGGCGAGTCATCCAGACATGCCCGTGTTGTGGAAATCACACATCAATACCTTCAGAGAAGAAAACGCGCGATTGCAGCTATTTGGGATACAACACATCTCAGACGGCAAGAGAACTTTCGAATGTCCAGGTCAGCTGTGATTCTACTTACGGAAAAACTTTGTCATTTTGTCGAAGGACAGACAACAAGAATGCACGCTTCCATGGATGTGATAAAAAAAAAAGGTAGCGTGTGCTTTGTATTACCTGGCCGTCGAGGGAAGACTACGGAAAACGGCGAATGCTTTTGGACTTGCAAAGCAGACTGTATCAGTTATTGTCCGCCATGCATGTCGCGGACTCAACGTCTAGGTCCAGAGTATATAAAGTCACCAAAAACGAATGGACAATGAAGGTGAAGGCAAAAGAGTGAGGAGTGTCCTGACTAGATATCTAGATCCATAGATTGATTGATGTAAACTGTTCTTTATCACATTGTTTACTTCTACATGTCCATTAAAGATTTGATTAATTTATGATGGCTCAGGTGTGATTCACTACAATAGGTCCCCACAGCACACTGGATTCCAGTTAATTGAAATACCACAACAATGGATATTGTTCAGATAAGTTACATTTAATTTAAGAACTTGCACACAAAGCAACACTGGAGGAGACTATGACATGCGCATTCTTCGCGCGTGCGTACTTGGTCGTGTTGTGCCGCCGGACGAACAAGGATAAGGTTAGGTGGGATTTACCCTGGATAACCTTAGTGTAGAAGGGGCCTAAGAACCAAATCCTCAAACCTGTGTTGTGCCCTTTCTTTGCTTCTTAAAGGGCCTTCTAATGCAAACCCCATTAACAGTTCTGGACCTAAAAATTATGTCTACAGCTAAATTTCGGCGCATTTAACATTCAATAAACCCTCTTCAGCAATTAAAACATATCTTACGTGGTACTGTCATAATTAAAAGAATTGTGTAAAACAAATGAAACATGAAAAAAGAAAGAAATACAATATTTCAACTCACAATTTGTAGCACCCGTCCAACGCCCTATAAGCCAGTGGTGCAGTGCAGTCGGTTGATTCATGTGAAAGTGGCGGGAAATCCATTTCACCATCGGGACAGCTTCGCTAGTTTCCGGTGTCGGCCGACCTCGTCTCACAAGATCTAGTTTCTCTTAAGTATCCTTCTTGAAAATGGCCTTGCAAATATACTGTATATCTGCCACCTAATCGACATTTTGCTCTCCTTCTTTGTGGGTTAAAAAAGTGAGTACCGGTCAGTTTTCTGTGGCTTTCTATGGCCTGTATGACTCCGGTGCCACTTCCCGTTTTCGCAACTTGTGATTGGATACTCACATGGGACTCCCAAGTGAGTATCCAATCACAGGACGCGTAAATGTCACGTTCAACCTTAGGCCAGCTAGAAGGCCTTACTGCATACTTGCCAACCTTGAGACCTCCGATTTCGGGAGGTGGGGGGTGGGGGCGTGGTCGGGGGTGGGGCGGGGCGTGGTTGGGGGCGTGGTTAAGAGGGGAGGAGTATATTGACAGCTAGAATTCACCAAGTCAAGTATTTCATACACATATATATGTACATCCTGAAAATATGCAAACAAAACTGTGTTTAGATAATTGATACTTCAAACTTGCATAAATAAATATTAAGGAATATAACATAACTTGGCTTCTGAGGGTTTCAAAATGTAATGAATAAAATGCTAAAGTTGTTGATAAACAAGCAATTATTTTAATAATTAAATATGGTCATTTTAAATTAATTATTATGATAAGTTAAAATCAATTATTTCAAATATGTTTATTTTAATGTATAATTCTATGGCTGGATGTAATAAGGAGTCAGGAAAAAATACAAATAAAAATACAATTAATTTTGATGTTTTTAGCAAAATATAGTAAACATGTATTTAGTTGTTTTTTTTAAATTAATAAATATATTTATTTTTAGGTAAGATAAACATAATGATACAATTTATCTCTAGTCTGGATGATTTAGTTCTTGTCACCCTGTTGTCCTCCATCATGAAAAAAGGCTGTCCTCACTCAGGTCCGCATGGAGCTGGAGGGGGTGTGGCTTCCAGCCCCGGCTGAAAATCGGGAGATTTTCGGGATAATATTTGTCCCGGGAGGTTTTCGGGAGAGGCGCTGAATTTCGGGAGTGTCCCGGAAAATTCGGGAGGGTTGGCAAGTATGCCTTACTGACAACAACTCGTGATCTGATTGGCCATTGCAATTGTCTATCAACTATATGTGCCCGTTAACTTACAGTGCATAGACGCAATGTTGATTCTGAAGGCACCGGGCATATTTCGTAAAGCATGGCAACATAAAGCTAGCTGAATTCTGATTGGATAAAAACTCTAACCTAAAAACAACAGTGCTGGAAGGAGCATAATATGACATGAAGAGAATATGAATACTTTTAGATATTCAGGGAAAGTAAATAAAAAAAATACTTTTATCTTTAATTATGATCATGATTTATGGTTATGTTAGGCCAGCAGAGAAGGCCTTGCTGTCCCTGACGGTCTCACACTTGACAGTGCATGGCAGAGCACAAACCAAGAGTGATGTCTAAGGTATTGTCTGTAGACCTCTGAGACAGGATTGTATCCAGGCACAAATCTCGGGAAAGGTACAGAAAAATATCTGCCGCCTTGAAGGTCCCAATAAGCACAGTAGCCTCCATCATGCATAAATGGAAGAAGTTTGGAACCACCAGGATTCTTCCTAGAGCTGGCCGGCCGTCTAAACTGAGCGATCGGGGCAGATGGGTCCAAGTCAGGGAGGTGACCAAGAGCCCGATGGTCTCTCTGTCAGATCTACAGTATTCTTGTGTGGAGATAAGAGGACCTTCCAGTAGGACTACCATCTCTGCAGAAATCTACAAATCCGGCCTGTGTGGTAGAGTCGTCAGACGGAAGCCGTTCCTTTGTATCCATCCATCCATTTTCTACCGCTTGTCCCTTTTGGGATCGCGGGGGGTCGCTGGAGCCTATCTCAGCTGTACACGGGCGGAAGGCGGCGTACATCCTGGACAAGTCGCCACCTCATCGCAGGGCCAACACAGTTAAACAGACAACATTCACACTCACATTCACACACTAGGGCCAATTTAGTGTTGCCAATCAACCTATCCCCAGGTGCATGTCTTTGGAAGTGGGAGGAAGCCGGAGTACCCGGAGGGAACCCACGCAGTCACGCGGAGAACATGCAAACTCCACACAGAAAGATCCCGAGCCCGGGATTGAACTCAGGACCACTCAGGACCTTCGTATTATGAGACAGATGCACTAACCCCTCTTCCACCGTGCTGCCCGTTCCTTTGTAAAAGTTTGCCAAATTGCACCTGAAAGACTCTCAGACCATGAGAAACCAAATTATTTGGTCTGATGAGACAAAGATTGAACTCTTTGGCGTCAAATTTAGAGGAAACCAGGCACCGCTCATCACCTGGACAATCCCTACAGTGAACTATGGTGGTGGTAGCATCATGCTGTGGGGATGTTTTTCAGCTGCAGGAACTGGGAGACCAGTCAACTTTGAGGGAAAGATGAATACAGCAATGTACAGAGACATCCTGGATAAAACCTGCTCCAGAGTGCTTTTGAAGTCAGACTGGGGCAACGGTTCATCTTTCAGCAGGACAATGACTCTAAGCACAGAGCCAAGATATCAGCCAGATCCCAGACTTGAATCAGTTAGAACATCTCTGGAGAGATCTGAAAATGGCTGCGCATCGACGCTTCCCATCCAATCTGATGGAGTTTGTGAGTTGCTGAAAATGAGGGAAACTGCCCAAAGATAGGTGTGCCAAGCTTGTGGCATGGCAAAGACTTGAGGCTGTAATTTCTGCCAACGGTGCATCAACAAATTATTGAGTAAAGTACATGTGATTTTTTTTTTTGGTTTCTTTTGTTCTTAATAAATTAGCAAAAAATTTTTTTAAAAATAAAAATTAAATTAGACAAGTTTCACATCGTCATTATGGGGTATTGTCTGTTGAATTTTGAGGATGAACATTAATTTATTCCATTTTGGAAAAAGGCTTTAACATAATAAAATGTGGATGCACTGTGTACTACTAGTATTATGGTGACAGTATAGTCCTGGGTGCAATTTGTGAACAAGTTACATGAGGAACATTGCATTTATATTTGCACAATTCAATATGGACAATACTTAACTAATTAAAGAATACAGCAGAGTAATTTTCACATTTGTTTTTGTACATAGGTAAAGGCAGAAAGCACAAGCGTGACCCCACTACGCAGAGAAGGTAGGTAATGTGCGGGTGAAAATAGGTTGAATGGGTACAGGCAGGAAGTACCAGCGTGACCTTACTATGCAGAGAAGGTTAAATTACATGATTGCATAGATATGTTGTATGGGTGAAAGCATTGGCGTTGTTAGGCCTATTTTAGGGGGGCTCAGCCCCCCTAAAATATTCTTAAGCCCCCCTAAATAATATGGTGTTTTTTTGTTTTTTTTTACAAATACATGCCGACATATTCATTATAAAGTGGCCCGAATATGAGTTTAAATAAATAATCATATAACCTGTTATTATTCACTCAGTTTCCCCTCACTTCATAGCGTAAGGTAGAGCGCCCCTTTAGTGCGTCGGTATCCAATCCATTCCACTTGTTCATATAGAAAATGTCCACATCACTCAAATTCCAGTCCGCATTTTCTCTGCGACCTTGCTTGCGGTCCTGCAGGTGTACGGAGCACATTATCTTCCTTTACAATGAGTGAAGCTGCACGAAAACTTGTGTGTGCAATTGTAAATAATTTAGTTTTTAAGTTTTGTGTTTCTTGTAGAATCTATATAAAGTAATGTACATTAGCCTAATGTTAAAGTAATGAAAAAAACATAATTAAATATATTTGTTTTATTGTATTGTTACATTAATAGCTGTTGTATTATTATAGGATGGCTTGTTAAACATTTCATAGGATTTTCAGAGGGAGGAAAAACCAAGACATTTAATATAAAATGTAAAATGAATAAATACATAAAAAGAAAAAGAAAAAAAATGGTTAAAAGCCATCGTCCCGGGGAGCATTTCATTTCGTCCCGTGCATTTAAAAAAAATAATATTAATAACAATGAATCATTTCTAATTCTTTGTTAGCCGTTTGTGAAGTTTTGTGCTTGTGCGTAACGTTCGCTCGTATCCTGTGCATCTCCTGGGGGCTAAGCCCCCCCTGTCCTTAAAAGCTAGTGACGCCCCTGGGTGAAAGAAAGAAGCACCAGTGTGTCTCCAGGATGCAGGGAAGGTAGGTAATGTGCAGGTAAAGATATGTTGAATGGGTAAAGGCAGGAAACACCAGCAAAAGTCGGTCCCGTCCATCGCTGCTTGCAGCTTTAATTTTCACATTTGTTTTTGTATGCAGAATTGCTTAAAAAATTATTCAAATCTACATTTCAATGCAAAATGATGAATGATGACATTAAAGTAAAACTGCTGATGGATCTTGTCACCAAAAAGATTTTTTTTTAAAAAAGAAAAAAGTCCTATCCTTCCGTTAGCCTCCACGTTGATGTGCATCACAGCGTTGCCATTAATCACCAGTCTGTCACTGCTTTCTCTTCTCCTCCTGCTCTCAATTTATTCACGTTCCTCTCTTTCTCCTTCCTTTACCGTGAATCACGCCTAATTAGGCGCTCCCTACGTCTGATTTTCATAAATGGCTCGGGGGAAGGGTACATATGACAATTATTTTTCTTTTCATATGCGGCACAGGGACAATGGATAAATAGTTATGAGTATTCTGAGCCCATTTTGACACGGAAATGTTTGACCTTATAGCACTTTAGAATATGACACATTAAGTTACTACATTTTCCAAGCTATAAAGCGATATTTAAGCCGCACCCACCAAATTTATAAGAAACTTTTTTTTTTACATAAATTAATGTCACCGGACTGAAAGCTGTAGAAAATGTTGTACATGTTTATTTATATACCTTAATTGTTTCCTAACGGCTGATCAAACAGAAGTCATCGTCATGGACCCACTAGCTAGCTCTCCAATCAGCGAAACAGACTCAATAACTCCACAGTGACGTTTTGGTGAATTTACAAAACGCATTATAAGTAATAATACTAACACATACACTTGTAAACTTGTTAGCATATTCTCTAATGCTAATGACGCTAACTTGATTACATTGCGATAGCACGTACAAATATGCATGAAAACACTCCTACAGACATCACACATGAGACGGTTTAGTAAGTATGAATTGTTTTAGTTATATTGGAAAACTTACAAATGCTGCTTGGAGTGACGAATGAATGAATCCTTTCGAGCAGAAACGCTCTGGACAGTTATACTTCTGGTTCATGGCACGAAACAAAAAGTAGATGTTTAACCCACAGCAACTGCAGTGAGCGAAATTGTCCAAAAAGATGGCGCCATAGCGCAAACGATTATACACCTTTTCAGTGTCTCTGTCGGAATAATAGGAAAATTATTTGGCGAATACAAAACATAATGGCCGTCAGCAAAGAAAAATCCAAAAATTAGCCGGACTGTTTTATAAGCCGCAGGGTTCAAAGCGTTGGAAAAAGTAACGGCTTATATTTGGGAAAATACGGTAATATTCTTCCAGTTTTGTTTTTATTTCATAAAAGGTCAAACAAAAAAAGTAACATAATATTAAAATAAATCATGAGTGAAAAGGAGCAGAAGGAAGTACACACTTATATATGTCCCCTATTAAGAAGGAAGTATAAACTTATATATGCCCCCTACTAAGAAGGAAGTATACACTTATATATGCAACCTATTAAGAAGGAAGTGTAAAATTATATATGTACCCTATTAAGAAGGAAGTGTAAACTTATATGTGTCCCCTATTAAGAAGGAAGTATACACTTATATATGTCCCCTATTAAGAAGGAAGTGTAAACTTATATATGCCCCCTATTAAAAAGGAAGTATACACTTATATATGTCCCCTATTAAAAAGGAAGTGTAAACTTATATATGTCCCCTATTAAGAAGGAAGTATACACTTATATATGTCCCCTATTAAAAAGGAAGTGTAGACTTATATATGTCCCTATTAAGAAGGAAGTGTAAACTTATATATGTCCCCTATTAAGAAGGAAGTAAAAACTTATATATGTCCCCTATTAAGAAGGAAGTATAAACTTATATATGTCCCCTATTAAGAAGGAAGTATAAACTTATATATGCCCCCTATTAAGAAGGAAGTATGAACTTATATATGTCCCCTATTAAGAAGGAAGTATAAACGTATACATGCCCCTATTAAGAAGGAAGTATAAACTTATATATGCCCCCATCAAGAAGGAAGTATAAACTTATATATGCCCCCTATTAAGAAGGAAGTATAAACTTATATATGTCCCCTATTAAGAAAGAAGTATAAACTTATATATGTCCCCTATTAAGAAGGAAGTATAAACTTATACATGTCCCCTATTAAGAAGGAAGTATAAACTTATATATGCCCCCTATTAAGAAGGAAGTATAAACTTATATATGTCCCCTATTAAGAAAGAAGTATAAACTTATATATGTCCCCTATTAAGAAGGAAGTATAAACTTATATATGTCCCCTATTAAGAAGGAAGTATAAACTTATATATGCCCCCTATTAAGAAGGAAGTATAAACTTATATATGTCCCCTATTAAGAAAGAAGTATAAACTTATATATGTCCCCTATTAAGAAGGACGTATAAACTTATATATGCCCCCATCAAGAAGGAAGTGTAAACTTATATATGCCCCCTATTAAGAAGGAAGTATAAACTTATATATGCCCCCTACTAAGAAGGAAGTATACACTTATATATGCCCCCTATTAAGAAGGAAGTGTAAACTTATATATGTCCCCTATTAAGAAGGAAGTATAAACGTATGTAAGGCCCCTATTAAGAAGGAAGTATAAACTTATATATGTCCCCTATTAATAAGGAAGTATAAACGTATATATGCCCCCATCAAGAAGGAAGTATAAACTTATATATGCCCCCTATTAAGAAGGAAGTATAAACTTATATATGCCCCCTACTAAGAAGGAAGTATACACTTATATATGCCCCCTATTAAGAAGGAAGTGTAAACTTATATATGTCCCCTATTAAGAAGGAAGTATAAACATATGTAAGGCCCCTATTAAGAAGGAAGTATAAACTTATATATATCCCCTATTAATAAGGAAGTATAAACGTATATATGCCCCCATCAAGAAGGAAGTATAAACTTATATATGCCCCCTTCAAGAAGGAAGTATAAACTTATATATGCCCCCTATTAAGAAGGAAGTATAAACTTATATATGCCCCCTACTAAGAAGGAAGTATACAGTTATATATGCCCCCTATTAAGAAGTAAGTATAAACTTATATATGCCCCCTATTAAGAAGGAAGTATAAACTTAAATATGTCCCCTATTAAAAAGGAAGTTTAAACTTATATATGCCCCCTATTAAGAAGGAAGTATAAACTTAAATATGTCCCCTATTAAAAAGGAAGTTTAAACTTATATATGCCCCCCTATTAACACAGTTACATTTTATTAAGGCAGTATTTCGTTTTCATAACATCCAACAAAATAAACAAACATGAAAACAAGTCACTCGGAATCATATCTTTTCATCATTGTGATTATGAAATTAATAATACTGTAGTGTTAACCGTCATTTCCTATAAGGCTAAATTGCCCCCGTTTGACTTTAAAAAGCATGTTTTGTACGCACAATATTTAACATGACTATGTATGCAATAGTAAAGATGACAATAAGTTTATTCAAGTAGAGCCGAGCACACTTTTATCTCAGTGCTAACCCTTCCATAATCTAAAACCAAAATCTAACTATACGACAAGATAGGACAACGAAGGAGATATGGACATTTCAAGATGTCTGCGTGTTTGTCTCATCTTCAAAACGCACGCGCGCAATATTTTTAGTTTTTACATTATTCAGCGTGTGTCCGGATAAGAACAGCTGTAGCTAATAGCCTGAGGGGTGACTGAGTGGGATGAGAAAACATTGGTTTAGGTGCGGAAGATCCGGCGACGTCCCCTGTTACATTAATAACACACACACACACACACACACACACACACTGATGATGTCTACTGCCATATTGAGTGTGCTCTATTGTTTACGGCCCCCTGGACAGGATCTCCAGATGGCGGGGGGCCTATTACGGCGGCCCTGACTGTGAGGTCCCCACTGTGCATGTGTGTGTTTATCTAGAAAGTGTGAAGATGCAAATATGCTCAACTCTGTAATTTCTTTCTATATGTCTGCAGGGTAGGTTGTGTGTGTGTGTGTGTGCGTGTGTGTGAGGTCAGGGGGAACCCAAGACACCACTGTGACATTCCTTCAAAGGCCTCATCACAGAGTCCCCCTACAAAGGGTAGTACAGCTCTGGTCTCAAGGGGATTAGCTGGTCCTCGGTCATTAGGCCTCACCCAAATAGCCCTGAGCAGGAGCTGCTGGATCCATAGCATGAAACACCCACAACACCCGGCTCATGAATATCATTACATAGTAATGCAGAGCAACCACTGAGGGATGGAGCTGGGTTTATCCCGCAATATGTTTTCTCTGTGCTGTTTCAAGGCGTCGCGTATGCACACTTAATATTTAATGTGCAATATTTCAAGCGCATTGAGTCAAAAGTGCAGTGATGTGATAATGTAATCTGCCTCCCACAATGCATTGCTTCCCATGCAAGACTCCATCAAATAGGCCAAATACTCACCAGGACGCTCGCTCCGTGAACAGATTAAATGTTTCCGTCTCAATTGCCTCGTTTTGACGACTGCCAGCCACTTCTGACCTTTACACAGCTGGAGCAGACTGATCAACGTCATTGATCAGTGGAGGAAGAGTGATGTATCGATACGGCGATCAATCTTCATAGGTCACAGAGGTTGAGCGCAAACAGATGGTCCGTAATAGGATTATGGATTTATTATGACAAACTGGATCCAAATGGTCTGGTGGTGTCATGGAAACTGATCCAATACCCCGATTGATAGCCGAGTGCGTCGTCCACTTGAAAGAATAAATCCCCCACCTAAAATAAACGCCGCTTTATGTGATGAGTGTCGCTATTCAGTCCTATCTTGACTGCAGTGTGGTAAATACCCGCAACGCAGACATGGCAGCGTGTTGCCCACACATTCATGTATTCATTTAAATTAAAATTCATTACTGAATTACTATAAGAAACCAAATATAAATGTGTGCTCTTTGCAAACACAATCCTTACAGGGAACTATGGTGGTGGCAGCATCATGCTGTGGGGGTGTTTTTCAGCTGCAAGAACTGGGAGACCAGTCAGCATAGAGGGAAAGATGAATACAGCAATGTACAGAGACAGCCTGAGTGCTTTTGAAGTCAGACTGGGGCAACGGTTCATCTTTCAGCAGGACGACGACTCCAAGCACACAGCCAAGAATCAGTTTGAACATCTCTCTTATACACATTCATGTATTCCTTTAAATCCAAATTATTTACTGAATTATTATAAGAAGCCAAATTTAAATGTGTGCTCTTTGCAAATTTACGATTGTGTTATCATTTCATGCTCCAACCCACCAACCCAAAACCCAGCATGGCATCTGTAAAGCTAAAGTTGAGCATGGAATTTACGCAGCATGGAGACACTACATTTTAACGCTGACTTGAAAAGTTGTTTGATTTTAAAAGAAAGGAACAAAAAAGAGGGTGTAAAGCCACTTACAAAAATGTGTTTTAATGAATTTGAAATTAGTATATATATATATATAAGTTATTATTATTTATTTTTTTATATATATATTTTAATTTTCCTGAGGGAACTCTCTTGAAGGAATAAATAAAGTATATCTATCTATCTATATATACACGTTAGGTCAGAGGCTATTTCATCCCTACAAGCCTGTTTTGCAGGTTTCCCTGCTCTTCAGGGGATTTTATTGAATTCATAAATATTTATAAATATATATTTTATACATCTATAGATATATAAATACAATCCCCTGAAGAGCAGGGGATTTCATTGTATTGCATTGTATTGTATTGCTCTTCAGGGGATTTTATCCAATTTATAAATATATAAATACAATCCCCTGAAGAGCAGGGACACCTGTGGGGATTTTATAAAATGTATAAATATTTATAAATAAATTTACAAATATAATACTGTTGTACTATATGTACTGTTTTCTGTTTTTGATGGTGGATGTTTATGAAATTATGTGATTTTAGTTTTATTTTAATTTACACAATTAATCAATATGCAATGCAATATAATCAGTGGATTTATGAAGAAATAACAGAGGGATTTTTATTATTGGTAAGGGTTGGGCTATGGCCTGAAATATATATTGCGGTTTTAACTGCAGCCTTTTGCAATAATGATGTCATGATCCCTGCTTAGTTTCTGTAGGTTTTGCTGCACCTCCATTTTCTGTTGTTTCCCTCAAGCACACCTGTACAGTAATCTATTTTTTTATTTATATATATCTATATATATTTATTTATTTCATATATATATATTATATATATTTTTTATATATATTTATTTATTTATTTATGCACCTTATTGCTTTTTTATCCTGCACTACCATGAGCTTATGTAACGAAATTTCGTTTTATCTGTGCTGTAAAGTTCAAATTTGAATGACAATACAAAAAAAAAAAAAAGGAAGTCTTTTCTTATTGTTAATTAGACCTTACGTTCCTTCTGACTCACCTGTTGGGCACTGGATTATTGTTGTCACATTTTGCCTAGAGATCTAATTATTGTAGTATCAATCATTAATTGCAGTGAAATGGCTGAGACACAGCTCGAATGTGTCATCAACATGCATTAATTATCACGACATGACAATAGTAATAAAATCTCTATTGCCAGCCAAATTTGTATCATTTGTATGATCTATATCAGTGTTTCTTAACCATAGACGACCATGGTTGGGCCGTCAGAAAATATCTGTTTTTCAGCTGCAGTCTGTATGTGTCAGGCTTGGACGGAGGAAGGGACTCAGATGCAGAGAGGTGATTCCAAATAAAGCTTTTATTTTGAAATACTCTTTAAGCCTCCAGAGCCGAGTAAATTCAATTACTATGAAATACAAAATTACTATCGACAAAATGTTCCAAAAGGGAAAAAAACGAAAATCACTCCAAAAAAAGGAGGAATACAAAAATAAGGACGATATAATTAGCACTGTATCTGTTATCAAAAACTTTAACAAAAAACGCTCCAAACAGGAGGAAGAAAATAAAGACTATAAAACTTAACTACTCTAATCAATGTAAACAAAAAATCACTCAACAAACTTTGAGGAAAAAATCTTTAAGGAAAAATAATAACTCACCACTGCGGTAGAAAAAGGTAGGATAACAAAAGTCGCTCTGAGGGAGGAAAAAAGTCAATTAAAAATTACAGCGTGGGATATTCTGGGAGCAAGGACGTAGACGTGAGACAAGGCAAGGCATGGACATGAACAGGGACATGGAACGCAAGACAGGCACGAAAGCTCGAGACAATCTGGCACAGAACAAGGGGAGGCTTGGGCTTATAAAGAACATGAGGGTAATGGGAAACAGGTGGAAACAATCAAGGGTCAGGAATGACGTCAGACTGGTGACACAAGAGGAAGGACCCGTGATCTGAAACAAGAGGAGTTGCTTTTCAAAATAAAACATGTAGATCACAAGACAGAAAAAACCAAGACAAGACTTCCCTAACCGCGGTGTGACAGTATGGGCCATAGCGTTTAAACCGTTGTAATACACTTTCCCACCACTTGTGGCAGTAATGACAATATCAAACAAACATAAAACCTAGTCATATAGACATGTCTTAACCGCAAAAAATATGACTAAAGTGGTGAAGCTGAATTTTTATTCTATTTGACAGTTTATTTAAGAAACATATATATTATTATTTATTATTAATTTACTTAAATTTCGTTTTAGCACTGCTTAATGTAAATTAATTTTTTTTTATCAGTTTTTATGAGTCCCTTCCAGTTCTGTATATTTGATTAGTACTCCATTTTTTTAATCAACCTGACCTAAGCCTTGATATTATTCTTTGTGACTGATTACCACATATTTTATACAATTCGACAAGGTTTATCCTGTTGAACTGTAAGTAAGTTACATATACTTATTGAATATGATTCAAATCAAGAGAAAGGTTACGAATTCATCGTTAACATTTGTAGTGGAAAAGTTTGGCCCCGAAATGAAAAAGGTTAAGGACCCCTGGTTTACATCTCGTAACCCTATAAGTAACCACTGTGCAACATTCTAGCACTATTGTTTACAGGATAATAATAAATAAGTGTTTCTATCATACAAACAAAGGGATACATACAAACATTATTTTTGTATTTGTAATAAAACTAGTTTAAAACCAAATAAAAAGTGTGTTTTGTAAGTTAATATGTTCCGAGTTGAGACGATATGTGCAAGTGTGCTAGAAGGACACTGCGGTACATCGCTTTGTATATATCAGAGTGACATGTTGACATTTGAACAAAATGGACTTGGAAATGCGACTTTTAGTGTTTCGATAGGGCCTGCAAATTTTATATCCAAATATTTCACGAGGCATTTTGCAACCAAGAGGAACAAGCAGCGCACAGCAAAGGTCATCACCACCCAAAGGGTCTCTTGTGATATTTCCACTGCGGAGGTGAAAACGCCTCCTCGACCACACTCTGCGTTCCGTGCGTGTGCGGCCGTCTTCAGGCTCGCAGCGGCAGTCTCCAGTGGCAACGTGATATGCTTCTGAAAGCCGAGGTTCTGGTGGGTTCTGGAGAGAGCCTGCATAAATATTGATGTGCTCTGAGGAAGAGCGAGAGAAAACGAGTTGAAAATTTAAAGCGGACATAAAATATTTGAAAAAAAAAAGAAAAAAGAAAAAAGGAGGAGGTGGCGTAGATATGGAGATAAAGAAAAAAAAGAGGAATATAGAGAAAGAAGAGACTTCATTACAGGGATATGTCCTGGTAAAGATGGGAATCAGATAGTCCTGATTGTTTTTTCTTAGATAAACTTATCTCACTGATCTCCAAACACTGCTGTAATTGGATTCCTCTGGGAAGATCAGACAAAAAAAGTATTATTAACTGCTGGCCTTTTGTCTCCAAACAGTGGAGCCAACTTGATTGCTAACATTATTTTTTGAAGAATATATATATATATATATATATATATATATATATATATATATATATATGTATGTGTGGGGGAAAAAATCACAAGACTATTTCATCTCTACAGGCCTGTTTCATGAGGGGGGTTCCCTCAATCATCAGGAGATTTTAATGGGAGCATTCACATACCATGGTTTATATAGGGCACAGAGTGGGTGGGTACAGGCTGGTGTAGGGGCGTGGTGATTGGCTCATGTGTTACCTAGGAGGTGTTTCCGTCTGTGGCGGCATGCTGTTACAATTTCGCTGCGCTTGTTGAGGGATGACAGGTCTGGACGGTAAATAATAAACAGTTTCTCTTTCAAGCATAGGTTGCATCTTTTATTACCACTATTGTAAGGTGTGCTGGATGCAAGAATTTGCCATGTTATTGAATATTCAACATTATTGTCTTTGAGGTCCCAAATGTGTTTGCTGAGTTCTGTGGTATTCCGCAGCAGTATACAGTATACAGCAGCAGTAATCAAATGGTTCAACAACATCCAAGACAAACAACAGCACAACTTTATCTCCTTTGATATCGATGAATTTTACCCTTCCATCACGCAAGACCTACTGACTCAAGCACTAGACTTCGCCTCAGACTACGACTCAATCACAGGCAACGAAAGAAACATCATCATCCACGCAAAAAACTCCATTCTCATCCACAACAGTACACCAGATAATGTTGAATATTCAATAACATGGCAAATTCTTGCATCCAGCACACCTTACAATAGTGGTAATAAAAGATGCAACCTATGCTTGAAAGAGAAACTGTTTATTATTTACCGTCCAGACCTGTCATCCCTCAACAAGTGCAGCGAAATTGTAACAGCATGCCGCCACAGACGGAAACACCTCCTAGGTAACACATGAGCCAATCACCACGCCCCTACACCAGCCTGTACCCACCCACTCTGTGCCCTATATAATCCAGGGTATGTGAATGCTCCCATTAAAATCTCCTGATGATTGAGGAACCCCCCTCATGAAACAGGCCTGTAGAGATGAAATAGTCTTGTGATTTTTTTTCCCCACACATACATATATTGCGCTCTACTACGGTATCGAGCACTATTTTTTGCATAACCTTATTAAGACATATATATATATATATATATATATATATATATATATATATGTGTGTGTGTGTGTGTATATATAGTGAGTGTGTGTATTAGAGATGCGCAGATAGACAATTATTTCATCCGCAACCGCATCACAAAAGTCGTCAACCATCCGCCATCCACCCGAACTAACATTTAATCCAAACCGCACCCGCCCGCCATCCGCCACCCGCCCGTTGTTATATATCTAATATAGACGATGCAAGGCATTAGTGAGGTTATAAAGCTTTTGCCTGTTAAAGAAAGGAGACTGATCCAATGCAGCAGAGACATTCAATGCGTGCCACGCTGTCACGGCCCAGACGCACACCAGTGCGCAATCATCTGGGAGCCGCGCTGAGCGCACCTCCAAGCGCGCTCGCGCCACTCAAACTGCTGCAGGCAGCTGCGTTCACACATGCATCTGTAAGCTTTGTTTTAACATCCTGTGGCACTCTTCTGGGATCACGGCGGACGAAACTGCTCATGCTCAGGGTGTTTGTGGAGGTTCGGGGTTTTGCACAAATGTGTTGCACCATGTTAGATGTCCCGGTTTTGTGACTGTCGTAGACATAAACAGCGTCGCAGCTCTTGCAAATCACGTAGCCA
The DNA here is from genome assembly GCF_033978685.3 of Nerophis lumbriciformis. Taxonomy (NCBI): domain Eukaryota; kingdom Metazoa; phylum Chordata; class Actinopteri; order Syngnathiformes; family Syngnathidae; genus Nerophis; species Nerophis lumbriciformis. The sequence continues at coordinate 10,206,514 of NC_084551.2, read as the reverse complement.
GCATTACTATCATCCTGATTTACAACCTCATAAAAACGAGTCCACGCTGAACTTTTCTGGCCTTTTTCCCCTGGTCTTTAGTATTCCCTTTTTTAGTTTGTCGCGTACCACGTTTGCTACCGGCGTTGCCATCTCTTTTTTTTTTTCTTCTTCTGTTGTGGCATGCCGCAGGTGCCTGCTCGTTTTTCGGATCATTTAACTATGTATATATATTTCCGAATTGGTTTAACTGCCACCCGCCTGGATCTATTTAAAATCTAATTTTTTTACATTTCAACCGCCCGACCCGACCCGCGGATAAAATCTAATTTTTTTAAATTTCATCTCTAGTGTGTATATATATATTGTGCGTGGGTGTGTATATATATATAGTGTATGTAATAATAATAATAATAATGGATTCGATTTTTATATCGCGCTTTTCTATTATTAGATACTCAAAGCGCTCACAGAGAAGTGAGAACCCATCATTCATTCACACCTGGTGGTGGTAAGCTACTTTTGTAGCCACAGCTGCCCTGGGGTAGACTGACGGATGCGAGGCTGCCAGTTTGCGCCTACGGACCCTCCGACCACCACCTATCATTCATTCATCATTCATTCACCAGTGTGAGCAGCACTGGGGGCCAAGGGTGAAGTGTCCTGCCCAAGGACACAACGGCAGCAATTTGGATGTCAACCCTCAGGTTTCTGGCACGGCCGCTCTACCCACTGCGCCATACCGCCCCTGTGTGTATATATAGTGTGTGTATGTATATATATATATTTATATATATATATACATATATATATATATATATATATATATATATATATATATATATATATATATATAGTGTGTGTGTATAAATATATTGTGTGTATTATTTATATATATAGTAAGTGTGTGTGTGTATATATATATATATATATATATATATATATATATATATATATATATATATATACATATATATAGTGTGTGTGTATATACAGTGTGGGTATATATATGTAGTGTGTGTGCGTGTATATGTATATATTGTGTGTATATATAGCGAGTGTGTGTGTGTATATATATAGTGTGAGTGTATATAGTGTGTAAATGTGTGGGTGCGTGTATGTAGGTGCATATATGTGTATATATTTATATATAAATACACATATATGTATGTATACAGTAATATATATATATATATATATATATATATATATATATATATATGTATGTGTGGGAAAAAAAATCACAAGACTATTTCATCTCAATATAGACCATTCTCTGTAAGAGATGAAAGAGTCTTGTGATTTTTTTTCCCACACATACATATATTACGCTCTACTACGGTATCGAGCACTATTTTTTTTTTTGGATAACCTTATTAAGACATATATATATATATATATATATATATATATATATATATCCAGCGTGTACCCCGCCTTCCGCCCGATTGTAGCTGAGATAGGCTCCAGCACCCCCCGCGACCCCAAAGGGAATAAGCGGTAGAAAATGGATGGATGGATATATGTATACATAGTAGTAACATGTTTTTCTTCACGTATTATTTTCAAAGTTTCATGCATTTTTATGAATAGAATATAGAAATCTCAAATCCAATTGCAATATCAATTGTTGAGAGAAAAAACGCAATTGGGTTTTTTCTAAAAATTGTGCAGCCCTAATGTACATCCGTCAAAGTGTGAGGTCACAGATTCTCCACTGTTACAAAAACACCCTGGGAACAGAAGCACCCAAGACTTTGTGCAAGCACACGGCCAAACGACATAAACTTTAGGATTTGATTCTTTAGCATTGTTAATCCCGAATATCCAACATCTATAAATCAGAAAATACAAAATTAGTCATCCTCTTTAAAGAGCGCTGTTGCTGCGCCTCCGGTATCAGCCACAATTATGTGCGAGTAACTCAGTCATGAACGTTAAACAGACCAAAGGCTCGAACCACTGTTAATATGACAGCATAAGCACATAACTATTATGAGTACATTCAAGAAAGAGTGCTGTCTGACTATTCAGCTTCATGCTCCATGGGCGTGTGTACTGCTGACTGGTTGGTCTGCATGCACAACCTCTAGACCGCAATTCCCGTTTTTTTAGGGGGAAAAAATACTTCTTATATTAAGGTATTACCGTATTTTTCGTACCATAGAGTGCACCGGATTATAAGGCACAATGCCAATGAATGGTCTATTTTCCGTCTTTTTTCATATATTGTAGAGCGCATTAAAGGAGTCATATTATTATTATTATTTTTCTAAATGGAATACACTTCCTTGTGGTCTACATAACATGTAATGGTAGTTTTTTGGTCAAAATGTTGCATAGATTATGTTTTACAGATCATCTTCAAGTCGCTTTCTGACAGTCGCTTCAGGATGCGCGGTTTTGTGGGCGGTCTTATTTACGTGGCTCACATTCGGCAGCGTCTTCTCCCCGTCATCTTTGTTGTAGCGGTGTAGCGTGCAAGGACGGGAGTGGAAGAAGTGTCAAAAGATGGAGCTAACTGTTTTATTGACATTCAGACTTTATTTAAATCAATAACGGAGCAGAATCTCTTCATCTGGAGACAACAACAACACCCGTCCGACCGGATTTCTAATAACTAAAGTTTCTTGGGTGAATAAGGTAAACTCACTACACCGGTATGTTTTAGCACTTTCATGGCGAGTTTACTGACAGATATAAGTAAGAACTCTACACTACTTTATATTAGAAATGGAAACAGCAGAGGATGAATGTCCCATAACAAGAAGATAGAGAAAAAGAAGAAGCTCATCGACTATGTTTTAGCACTTTCATGGCGAGTTTACTGACAGATATAAGTAAGAACTCTACACTACTTTATATTAGAAATGGAAACAGCGGAGGATGAATGTCCCATTACAAGAAGATAGAGAAAAAGAAGAAGCTCATCGACTACGATGTTGCCACGGACGCGCGCAACTTTTCAGGACTTATGCAGATCCCAAATACAGATCAGCAGGTACCAAAAGGTAAGAAAAGTTGCTTTTGCATAATATTGCGAAACAAAACGCCATACAATTTGTCTTACCTTATACACACAATAATAATACTCGTATGTTGAATCACAGTACAATCCATCAAGCGGTGCGGCTTCATAGCTTACCAAAGTCGTACTAACACATTTTGATGGATTTTTGAGCGCCGTGTATAATGTTCTATATTTTCAATGGAACATATAACATGTTGGTGTTATTTACTTTAATCATATTGCCATTATATTGCAGTCTACACATATCTCTAATGTTTGACTGCCATCTACTGGTCACATTTATCATTGCGTACCAAATAAAACAGCTTCAAGGTCGGTAAGCAAAACCAAAATTATTCCGTCGAGTTTTGAGAAGAAAAAAAATGACCGGAAAATACGGTATATTTATATAACCTATATATCATTTTATATTGTAAAATGAAAACAATGTGTATTTCTGGGCCGATTCCGCGCTTTGTCTGAATCCTCCTTCTCCTTAAGTGAGATCTGGTATGGAGCTACAGAACAAGGGCAATTAACTCGCATTTCCATTTGCTTTTATCGCACCAACACTGATTTCTTTCTCACCAAGCTGAAGGGACAGGACTAATTCATAACATAAGTAATAATATAAAAAGAATGGGTTGAAAATAAATGAATATATGGGTTTATAAGATTGGATCCACCCTTGGGGGGGTGATCCTGTTTAGTCTCTTTAACTGCTGTAAACAACTTCCTTGAGGAGATGCTGCCAAAGGGACGAGCAGTAAAATAAAATATATACATGGATTCAAACAGTAGAGACAACTGCCAACAGACATTGTTGCATTGCGGAATATCAAATAGGCAGGATTTCTCATAACTCTGAAGCAATTACTGTCACGGAAGGTGTGTGAAATTGCTGTAGAAATCCTAGAGCTGACTGCTGAATAATTCTTCCTTTGAAATTGCATTAAAACTCCCCTGAACATATGAATCCTTAATTGCCAGTGTAATTAAAATCTCACATGAATGGTAAGAGAGATATAAAACAGGCCGGGAAAAACAATTTCGTCACAATAAAGTGCTTTTGGAAAATTTCCATCCTGTTATGTGTGTTTTTTTTTTATTTCTAGTTCATCCTCTCTGCTTTGGGGCAGAGAAGTAAAAAAGAAAAACGCGTATAATGTCGTCTGCATGGGTTTCATTTCTCGGGGATCCTTTTTTTTTTTAGAAAAGGCTATGTTGATTTATTAAAGGATATCTTTTGATGTTCTCTCGCTTTCATTCTCCCTATGCTGCACTACCTCAGCCAATTACACCACAAGCAGGTTTTTATTCTGTTTCTTGCTTATTTCTGCTCCTTACTGTCTTCTGATGTGGCCATGAAGCGCACAATTTAGTCCTGACAAATACATGTGAATAATACATTTTTAAAAACACTGTCGGAAGAAACACTTGATACAGCGATACTTCAGTTTTGATTAGTAATACATTCCAGAAGGTAGGACGAAATCTGGGGAAAATCTTCCTACACAAAATAATTAGGGCTGGGCATCGATGGGAACCAGGCCTTACATTCTGGTTTTGCAGAAATCGGCCAAATGTATAAACAATGCTCATTCCGCTGACTAAGCTTCCAGACAGCAGCAAACTGTCTATGTCCATATACCACGTGGAACTGATCCTCTAAGGCTATGTCTACACTAAGCCGGATAACCCCTTAAACAAATACTTATTTAGCCTAAGCCCCGTTTCAGCCACACTAAACTATCGTTTAAAGTCCCCCTCCTCAGACAATTTTTACACGGGTAAGTGCGACATCTATTTCGACCAAACAGGTCCACTTCCATGGCAGTGATGGAACTAGTTGAGGAGGTAACCACTTCAATTGATAGGAGGGAGTTTGTTGTTGGTGTTTTTATTGACCTGAGCAAGTGCTTTGACACCATCGATCACACATTACTTTTAAACAAAATGCAGAGGTATGGTTTTAGAGGTCTTGCTCATGATTGGTTGAAAAGTTATCTTGGTGGTAGAGAACAGTATGTGCATATGAACAATGTAGATTCAGATAAAACGATTATAACACATGGAGTGCCCCAAGGTTCTGTACTGGGACCAAAATTGTTTTTATTGTATATTAATGATATCTGCAAAATCTTTAAAAAACTCAATTGTATTCTCTTTGCTGACGATACAAGTCTGTACTGTTCTGGGCAAGACCTTGGCCAACTCTTAGAGACTGTAGAGAGCGAACTCCACATACTAAAGCAATGGTTTGATGCCAATAAACTGTCAATCAACCTAAATAAAACAAAATATATAATTTTTGGAAATAGGAAAAATAACATACAGTGTCATATAAGAATTGATGATATGGAGATAGAAAGGGTGTATTCAACAACATTTTTGGGAATCTATATAGATGATTAATTAAATTGGAAACTGTACATAAATATACTTAAGACAAAGATGGCAAAAAATATTGCTATGTTACATAAAATCAAAAACTCCGTAAATCAAAAGGCTCTTAATATGTTATATAATTCTTTCGTACTCCCATATCTTAATTATTGTGTTGAAATCTGGGGTAACAATTACAAAACAAACATCAACTCTATATTCTTACTTCAAAAGAAAGCGATTAGAATTGTAAATTATGCGGATTATCATGGCCATACCAATGCTCTGTTTATTAAATTAAAAACATTAAAACTGCACGATCTTGTTGACCTCAACACTGCTATTGTGACGTACAAAGCTCATAACCACATGCTGCCTGGGTGTCTACAGGAGAGGTTTAAACCCAGAGAGAATCCCTATGACCTCAGAGGTTCAGCTGTCTTCCAGAAAGCTAAAATAAGAACAAGCTTAAAAAGTAGATGTGTTTCTGTCAGGGGGGTTCAACTGTGAAACAGCTTGGATGATTCCTTAAAATGTTCCAGTTCCATTCACACATTTAAAAAACACTTTAAGACCAATGTCTTGGAAAAATATATCACTCTTGAATCAACACAGTAGTTAATACTATGATCAATGTTAATTAAAATACTAAATGTGGGATATAAATAATAATGGAAGTATAATTGTTTGTATATAGTATATAAATTGGTACAAAGGTGTACAAGGATATTTCACATGCCTTTACTGTGTATATAATTGAACAGTGTTCATATTGTGTATAATGTGTATTTATAATATGTTGTACAAAAGACATTTCATAATTTTCGGAAGTTCATCTTGTACTTGACATTGTTTATAGGGTTAGGCGCTATAAGTGTTCAACTTCAGCCTAAACCCTTTCGGTCTGCAACATTTTTATTTTCATTTTCAATCTATGAATGTGCAACTGTTTGTTTATTTTGTTGACCATTGACCGAAGAATAATAAACTATATTTCTTGAATCTCCGGCTCTTAGCTTTGCATGGACTCATTGATCGTTTACAAACTGAGTTCGGAGAGGAAGTGACGCCAGAAAGACCGCACCTCACACAGGAAGTGACGTCAGAAAGAACGTGCCACAGCCAGCTTCATAATAAAGCGGTTTCGTAACTTGGAGCTAACCACTGGAAATATGGAGGCGAGTCATCCAGACATGCCCGTGTTTCTCCTTCCGTCTGTAGAGATGCCTGTGGAAATCACACATGAATACATTAAAGGGGAACATTATCACAATTTCAGAAGGGTTAAAACCATTAAAAATCAGTTCCCAGTGGCTTATTATATTTTTCGAAGTTTTTTTCAAAATTTTACCCATCACGCAATATCCCTAAAAAAAGCTTCAAAGTGCCCGATTTTAACCATCGTTATAAACACCCGTCCATTTTCCTGTGACGTCACACAGTGAAGCCAACACAAACAAACATGGCGGAAAGAACAGCAAGCTATAGCAACATTAGCTCGGATTCAGACTCGGATTTCAGCGGCTTAAGCGATTAAACAGATTACGAATGTATTGAAACGGATGGTTGTAGTGTGGAGGCAGGTAGCGAAAACGAAATTGAAGAAGAAACTGAAGCTATTGAGCCATAACCTGTCTATTTGCAAAAGTTTTCCATTTGCTAACTTTTAGACTGACCCAAATATGCCTCCGTGTGCGAACCATATCTCTGTGTACCAACACTTCATTCAGTCGTTCATTTTGTGTCACGTCTGCAGGCAAAAAGCAGGGCGCTGAATTTCTGAAAATGACCATTTGCGAGGAATACATTAATAGCGCTTGCAAGTATGGACGGGTCGACAAAGCAGGCATCGTACCACAGCAAATTTTTTTGTTGTTGATTTTTTTTTAGCATATCCAGTGGAGACATTCAGGCAAATCATATTGTTGATGGAGATACCAACATCTGCTGTACAGAACTGCTTTACTTCTCCTATTGCCTTATTTGTATTTGACTTTATTCAACTGATACATTTGATGTTTGGTGCAGCCGGAGCGAAGCATGAGGGGATAGAAAGAAATACAACTTTTTTTTAACAGGTTTTAATTGTGATGAGACCAGACTTTTCTCGAAGAAAATGCCTCAGCAGACTTATTTTATGGCGGAGAGAAGAGCTACTCTAAAGCACACACATATTGTGTTGATAATGATAAACTGTCAACAGGCTCAATATGAATAAATTACAAGAAAAAATAGAAATCGCCATCTCCGGGTTGGGGAGGAGACCCTGCCCCAAGTGGAGGAGTTCAAGTACCTCGGAGTCTTGTTCACGAGTGAGGGAAGAGTGGATCGTGAGATCGACAGGCGGATCGGTGCGGCGTCTTCAGTAATGCGGACGCTGTATCGATCCGTTGTGGTGAAGAAGGAGCTGAGCCGGAAGGCAATGCTCTCAATTTACCGGTCGATCTACGTTCCCATCCTCACCTATGGTCATGAGCTTTGGGTTATGACCGAAAGGACAAGATCCCGGGTACAAGCAGCCGAAATGAGTTTCCTCCGCCGGGTGGCAGGGCTCTCCCTTAGAGATAGGGTGAGAAGCTCTGTCATCCGGGGGGAGCTCAAAGTAAATCCGCTGCTCCTCCACATCGAGAGGAGCCAGATGAGGTGGTTCAGGCATCTGGTCAGGATGCCACCCGATCGCCTCCCTCGGGAGGTGTTTAGGGCACGTCCGACCGGTAGGAGGCCACGGGGAAGACCCAGGACACGTTGGGAAGACTATGTCTCCCGGCTGGCCTGGGAACGCCTCGGGATCCCCCGGGAGGGGCTGGACGAAGTGGCTGGGGAGAGGGAAGTCTGGGCTTCCCTGCTTAGGCTGCTGCCCCCGCGACCCGACCTCAGATAAGCGGAAGAAGATGGATGGATGGATGGATAGAAATCGGTAGAAATATTGTATTTGATGAAGATCTTCGGTGAAAACGTAAACACGAAAACCGAGGTACCACTGTAAAAGTCAACTGCAGTCGCTAGATCTCACCGGGTGTGGTAAGGATGATTCTGAAAAAGGGAAAGGGATCAGCCCAGAATTACGCATGAGGAGCTTGTAAGGATCTCAAAAGAACCAGGACCACAGTCACCAACAAGAACCTTGCAAATTGAGACCTGGTAGTGCCCAAAATAGTCCCCTGCTCAAAAAGACATATGCAAGGTCTGAGGTTTGCCAGTGAGCACAGAATGATTCAGACAGGGCTCGGAAGAAAGTGACATGGTCAGATGAGACCGGAACGGAGCTTTTTAGAGTCAAATCCACTTGCCGTATTTTCATCATCCCGACTGTCAAACACTGAGGTGGAAACACTCTGCTTTGGTTCCGTTTTATCTGTTGAAGCTACAGGAATACTTTCCCACAATGAGGGTTAAATGAACAGGACAAAAAGAAAATTGAAAATCGTTGGATAGATCTTAGTCTGCTTCCTGACTACAGTTGAGGTGCCTTTGGGCAAAGTAGCGAACCTCCTCGGTCTTAGCTCTAATACGGGCATTCACTCTGCATGCCTGCATGTGTGTGGTCTGATACTGTATGTGTGGTGTGCAACATAATATATACAGCAGTGTAAATTAAATTTCCCCTCGAGGGATTATAATCAGTATACTGTAATAAATTAAAAAATAAATGCTAATTATACCCACAGGGATAAAACCCCATTTACTGAACAACTGCATGTCCCAGTGTGCTTCTAGAGCATTTTCACACCCAAAATCAGTAAGTCCGACCCTAGTAGATAGATTTGTGTCATGTCTGTGTAATCATGTTTTGTTTTAAGTCATGTTTTGTTTAGTTTCTGGCTTTTCACTCCCTTGTCTTGTTTGCATGATTACCCATTAGTTTCACCTGTTCCACGTTTGGACTCATTGTGCACTCTTGTTTGTCACCATAGCAACCATTAGTTTTCACCTGTCACGTCACACACCTGTTTCACGTTTTGAGTCACGCACCTGCTTTCACTAATCATGTCCATAGTATTTAAGTTCATTCATTTTCTGTTGTTCGTCCTGACGACATCCCCGCATTTATGCTCCTGATGACCCTTGCTACTCTTTTTTTCATGCCGGTTCCATGCCAAGTAAGTTTTTGTTTATTAAGCCACAGTTAGTGTTTTGTTTAATTGTTCATAGTTTCTGCCTAGTTGCAAGTTTTGTGTTTATAGTCTAGTTTTGTACCTCCGCCCCTGTGCGCGCTTTTCGTTTATTCCTTTTTTGATAGTTTAAATAAATCATGTACCCACCTTCAAGCCTTGACCAGTCCAGTTCATTTGCACCACGGGAGAACAAACCAAGCCACAGTCCTAGTCATGACAATTTGATTAGATGTCATTATTTGACGTTAGTTTTATTTTCCTCTAATACAATTGACGGTAGAATTCATGCAAACAAGGTGACATGGACGTGAATCTATCAGGTCGGATGATTACAACAATGCATATCGAGTTATTTCAAAGTGTAAAGATAGTTTGAACAAAGTTAGCTTGTTTATATACAAGGTGCATTTGTCACTGAGCTGCCTGGTCCAAGTGTTACAACTGGTGTTTGTTTTCGATGAATAGAAAGAAGGCACAAAGTGCTTGATTGCATTCACATTGCAGACTGTTGCCTGTCTGTTTTATTAAACATTTCTTAATTTTTTCAGTCTCATTTGCATTTCTATTGTGTTTTTAATCACATCGAAACGGTGTCAACAATGCAGTTTCAACTCCACATATTGTCCATACACATCTTTGAACAAATACATCTGTACTTTTGCAATGTAATGACAAAACAAATCTATATAACATGGAGAATTAATGGTTATATATCCCAACATTATCTTTCTTGTGTTTGATCATCACTTAGAGCAGGGGTCGGCAACCCAAAATGGACCAAAAAAAAAAAAAAAAAAGATCTGTCTCCATCCATCCATCCATCCATCCATCTTCTTCCGCTTATCCGAGGTCGGGTCGCGGGGGCAGCAGCTTAAGCAGGGAAGCCCAGACTTCCCTCTCCCCAGCCACTTCGTCCAGCTCTTCCTGTGGGACCCCGAGGCGTTCCCAGGCCAGCCGGGAGACATAGTCTTCCCAACGTGTCCTGGGTCTTCCCCGCGGCCTCCTACCGGTGGGACGTGCCCTAAACACCTCCCTAGGGAGGCGTTCGGGTGGCATCCTGACCAGATGCCCGAACCACCTCATCTGGCTCCTCTCGATGTGGAGGAGCAGCGGCTTTACTTTGAGCTCCTCCCGGATGGCAGAGCTTCTCACCCTATCTCTAAGGGAGAGCCCCGCCACCCGGCGGAGGAAACTCATTTCGGCCGCTTGTACCCGTGATGTTGTCCTTTCGGTCATAACCCAAAGCTCATGACCATAGGTGAGGATGGGAACGTAGATCGACCGGTAAATTGAGAGCTTTGCCTTCCGGCTCAGCTCCTTATCACCACAACGGATCGATACAGCGTCCGCATTACTGAAGACGCCGCACCGATCCGCCTGTCGATCTCACGATCCACTCTTCCCCCACTCGTGAACAAGACTCCGAGGTACTTGAACTCCTCCACTTGGGGCAAGATCTCCTCCCCAACCCGGAGATGGCACTCCACCCTTTTCCGGGCGAGAACCATGGACTCGGACTTGGAGGTGCTGATTCTCATCCCAGTCGCTTCACACTCAGCTGCGAACCGATCCAGTGAGAGCTGAAGATCCTGGCCAGATGAAACCATCAGGACCACATCATCTACAAAAAGCAGAGACCTAATCCTGCAGCCACCAAACCAGATCCCCTCAACGCCTTGACTGCGCCTAGAAATTCTGTCCATAAAAGTTATGAACAGAATCGGTGACAAAGGGCAGCCTTGGCGGAGTCCAACCCTCACTGGAAACGTGTCCGACTTACTACCGGCAATGCGGACCAAGCTCTGGCACTGATCATACAGGGAGCGGACTGCCACAATCAGACAGTCCGATACCCCGTACTCTCTGAGCACTCCCCACAGGACTTCCCGAGGGACACGGTCGAATGCCTTCTCCAAGTCCACAAAACACATGTAGACTGGTTGGGCAAACTCCCATACACCCTCAAGGACCCTGCCGAGAGTATAGAGCTGGTCCACAGTTCCACGACCAGGACGAAAACCACACTGTTCCTCCTGAATCCGAGGTTCGACTATCCGGCGTAGCCTCCTCTCCAGTACACCTGAATAGACCTTACCGGGAAGGCTGAGGAGTGTGATCCCACGATAGTTAGAACACACCCTCCGGTTCCCCTTCTTAAAGAGAGGAACCACCACCCCGGTCTGCCAATCCAGAGGTACCGCCCCCGATGTCCACGCGATGCTGCAGAGTCTTGTCAACCAAGACAGCCCCACAGCATCCAGAGCCTTAAGGAACTCCGGGCGGATCTCATCTACCCCCGGGGCCTTGCCACCGAGGAGCTTTTTAACTACCTCAGCAACCTCAGCCCCAGAAATAGGAGAGCCCACCACAGACTCCCCAGGCACTGCTTCCTCATAGGAAGACGTGTTGGTGGGATTGAGGAGGTCTTCGAAGTATTCCCGCCACCGATCCACAACATCCGCAGTCGAGGTCAGCAGAACACCATCCTCACCATACACGGTGTTGATAGTGCACTGCTTCCCCTTCCTGAGGCGGCGGATGGTGGACCAGAATTGCTTCGAAGCCGTCCGGAAGTCGTTTTCCATGGCCTCACCGAACTCCTCCCATGTCCGAGTTTTTGCTTCTGCGACCGCTGAAGCCGCACACCGCTTGGCCTGTCGGTACTTGTCCGCTGCCTCAGGAGTCCTATGAGCCAAAAGAACCCGATAGGACTCCTTCTTCAGCTTGACGGCATCCCTCACCGCCGGTGTCCACCAACGGGTTCTAGGATTACCGCCACGACAAGCACCAACTACCTTGCGGCCACAGCTCCAATCAGCCGCCTCGACAATAGAGGCGCGGAACATGGTCCATTCGGACTCAATGTCCAGCACCTCCCTCGTGACATGTTCAAAGTTCTTCCGGAGGTGGGAATTGAAACTCTCTCTGACAGGAGACTCTGCCAGACGTTCCCAGCAAACCCTCACAATGCGTTTGGGCCTGCCAGGTCTGTCCGGCATCCTCCCCCACCATCGCAGCCAACTCACCACCAGGTGGTGATCGGTAGAAAGCTCCGCCCCTCTCTTCACCCGAGTGTCCAAAACATGAGGCCGCAAATCCGATGACACAACTACAAAGTCGATCATGGAACTGCGGCCTATGGTGTCCTGGTGCCAAGTGCACATATGGACACCCTTATGTTTGAACATGGTGTTTGTTATTGACAATCTGTGACGAGCACAAAAGTCCAATAACAAAACACCACTCGGATTCAGATCTGTCTGAAGCCGCAAAAAATTAAAAGCCTTATATAAGTGTTATAATGAAGGCAATACATGATGTTAGTGTCTATATTAGCTATACTAGACTACTATCAAAGGCTGACGCACATCTTCGTTGACAGAAATGTTGTATTTTAATATTTATTCTACACATTTTTGCAACATTGGAAATCATTAGGCTGTGAGGCTTCTCACAGGATGAGATACGTTCTAGAAATTGCTGGCTCAGAATGGCAGTAAGAAAACGGCAGGCTGTCTTCTTCTAATGGATTTATTAAAATCTTTGCGACCTGGGTGACGTTTGCTGTGGTCTGGAACAACATGGTAAACAAACAACGCAGAAATGCAGCCAAATATTACTTACAGATAATGTGTCATGAAACAAATTAAATACACAGAGGACTTAAGTAAAGGAAATTAAATGAGCTCATATATACCAACAAATGAGGCGTAATGATGCAATATGTACATACGGCTAGCCTATTTAGCATGTTAGCACCGATTAGCTTGCAGTCATGCATTGACCAAATATGCCTGATAAGCACTTCAGCAAATCAATAACATCAACAAAGCTCAACTTTGTGCATTCACGCACAGCATAAAAAGTTTGGTGGACAAAATGAGACAAGGAAGGAGTGGCATTAAACATGTCTTTCTGTGGCAGCATCGGAGAAAGTTATACATGTAAACAAACTACGGTGAGTTAAAGGATCGGTGAAATTAGTAGGACAAATTGGTGCTCGCCAAATACTCTCATCAGTGAAACATGTTTAACATAAACAGTGGGGTTTCTAACAATTAGGGAGGTTTGTGTCATGTTTGTTCTCCTACAAAAAATATATTAAGACAAAAAATATATTTTTTTCTTCATCTTTATCCATTTTCACACATCTCTGAAAGAGATCCAGGGAGCCACTAGGGCGGCGCTAAAGAGCCGCGGGTAGTACTGTTGCTTTAACGAACCTCTTCATTTTACATGTTTGTGCTGTATTCTGACATTGCTTCATTTGAATATCACTGCTTTCTTTTCTATATCATCACTATCATCATAAATCACTTAAAATTACACATATTCTGACTAGGGTTGTACGGTATACTGTAGGGGTGTAACGGTACACAAAAATTTCGGTTCGGTACGTACCTCGGTTTAGAGGTCACGGTTCGGTTAATTTTCGGTACAGTAAGAAAACAACAAAATATAAATTTTTGGGTTATTTATTTACCAAATTTGCAAAATCTTCCACCAAAAATATTTTTCTTAGTGGAATATTTGATGTGAAGTAATGGGAACCTTGGATAGGTCAATAATTCATAATAACATTGATTTTGATTCAATATTATGTTTTGAGCAATGACAGTTTGAAAGAAAAAAAAAACAGCTTTGTTTTATTAGTCAACATTGCAACTTTTTCTAAATTACATTTCACCTTTAAGCTTTTTTATTTCACTTTTGTTATGTTTTTGTTTACTTTAATAGTATTTTTAGAATGTGCCGTGGGCCTTTAAAACATTAGCTGTGGGCCGCAAATGGCCTACGGGGCACACTTTTGACACCCCTGCTATAGATAATAAAAAATGTAATCTGATAAATTTATGGATAAAAAGCAGAGCCTGGCGACGCATGCGCGTTTATCATAATTCTCTCGCTCTCTGGGTCTCTGCCCCTTCCTCACGAAAGCCGCTGCGTGCGCAATTTGTTTTGTTTTTAACCCCTTCTTAACCCTGAACAAACATTGAAAATGCACGCAACCCTAACTCAAAATGCCGGACATTTGAGGCATTTAAGAAACTCCCCCCTGACAGCTCTGCAAAAGAGGACATGTCCGGTGAAAAGAGGACGTATGGTCAGTCTTTCGTAGCCCGTTAGCTGCTAGCATGCCGCGTGTTGTGCCTCGGTGTGCATTGTTACCATAACGTGTGTTACGCTACTTAATATGTCCGTAGAAAATCGTTCGGTACACCTCCGAACCGAACTGGAACCCCCGTTCCCGAAACAGTTCAATACAAATACACGTACGGTTACACCCCTAGTATACTGGTATCGCGATACTAATGAATCATATTCGGTACTATACCCTCTCTGAAAAGTACCAGTCCATCACCCGCCTGCACCTCCATCGTCGTCATGTCATTGTTGGTTTACGAGCAGACGAGCATGTTCGGCAGCGCACAATGACCGAGTACTTGAATGGGTAAATGTGGAAGTAGTGTCAAAGCGCTTTGAGTACCTTGAAGGTAGAAAAGCGCTATACAAGTACAACCCATTACTTACAAGCAGACACAGTGTGTAGACAGAAAAGGGAGAACGGACACATTTTGGCTTAAAAACTAAAGATAAAAGTGAAGTTATAACACTGAAACACCCTAAGGAAGAGGTGCTTTAAGACTTGGCTGGCTAGCTAGCGGCTAAAGTCCATCTGCATTCTGCAGTGTTTTAGCTACTTCTAAATCATTAATCCTCGCCTCCATGGCGACAAATAAAGTAAGTTTTTTACAAGTATCATCCCTGCAGGACGACGAATAGCTAAACATGCTTCACTACACACCGTACCTCACCAGCATCACAATATAAACAAATGCCATTGGTGGATCTACACCTGACATCCGCTGTAATGATACCAAGTACAGGAGCGTATCTAGTCGATACTACTATGATTACCGTATTTTCCGCACTATAAGCCGCACCTAAAAACCACAAATTTTCACAAAAGCTGACAGTGCGGCTTATAACCCGGTGCGCCTTATATATGGATTAATATAAATATTTATTTTCATAAAGTTTCGGTCTCGCAACTACGGTAAACAGCCGCCATCTTTTTTCCCCGTAGAAGAGGAAGCGCTTCTTCTTCTATGGTAAGCAACTGCCAAGGTAAGCACCCGCCCCCGTAGAAGAGGAAGCGCTTCTTCTTCTACGGTAAGCAACCACCCGCCCCCGTAGAAGAAGAAGAGCTCGGGTATTACGTTTCATTTCCTTTGTGTGTTTACATCTGTAAAGACCACAAAATGGCTCCTACTAAGCGACACGCGTATAACGCAGAATTTAAACTTAAGGCAATATTTAACCAAAGAACTCCAACCGCTCGATATTGGTGTCAACAGGGCATTTAAAGCACGACTGCGAAGGGCGTGGGAACAATGGATGACCGAAGGCGAACACACCTTCACTAAGACAGGGAGACAGCGCCGGACGACATACGCCAACATCTGCCAGTGGATCGTAAATGCCTGGGCGGATATTTCGGTCACAACTGTGGTCCGAGCTTTCCGGAAGGCAGGATTCACAGAACTGCGACGAGACGGAGCCGGCCATTTTGGATCCCGTATTCGCCCAACTTTTTAATTCGGACACCGAAGGAGAAGAATTCGAGGGATTTATGAATGAAGAATAACTTCAGAAAGTGAGCGTTATGTTTATTTTGTGTGTTGTGACATTAACGTTCGAGCAACATTAAGTTATTGATGCTTATTGATTGCACATTTGCACATTACCGTACATTTTGGGAGTGAACAGAGTTGTTAGAACGCTGGTTTTTAATATATTATTAAAGTTTGACTGACCTATCTGACTGTTTTTTTGACATTCCCTTTAGCGCAGTTAGATGCGGCTTATAACACGGGGCGGCTTATAGGTGGACAAAGTTTTGAAATATGCCGTTCATTGAAGGCGCGGCTTATAACCCAGGGCGCCTTATGGTGCGGAAAATACAGTACATCGATATTTTTTAGCATCACAAAATCTTTTTTTTATAATTTATATTATGTTTGTAAACTCAGGAAATATGTCTGTGGACACATGAGGACTTTGAATATGACCAATGTATGAACCTGTAAGTACTTGGTATCAAATTGATACCTAAATTTGCGGTGTCATCCAAAACTAATGTAAAGCGTCCAAACAACAGAAGAATACGTGTTTATTACATTTTAACAGAAGTGTCGATAGAACATGTTAAAAGAGAAAGTAAGCAGATATTAACAGTAAATGAACAAGTAGATTAATAATTAATTTTCTACCACTTGTCCTTAATAATGTTGACAAAATAATAGAATGGAAAATGACACAATATGTTACGGCATATGTCAGCAGCTAAATTAGAAGCCTTTGTTTGTTTATACTTACTACTGAAAGACAATTTTATTTAAGGACAAACTTGCAATAAGAAACATATGGATCGGTTCGCAGCTGAGTGTGAAGCGACTGGGATAAGAATCAGCACCTCCAAGTCCGAGTCCATGGTTCTCGCCCGGAAAAGGGTGGAGTGCCATCTCCGGGTTGGGGAGGAGATCTTGCCCCAAGTGGAGGAGTTCAAGTACCTCGGAGTGTTGTTCACGAGTGAGGGAAGAGTGGATCGTGAGATCGACAGGCGGATCGGTGCGGCGTCTTCAGTAATGCGGACGCTGTATCGATCCGTTGTGGTGAAGAAGGAGCTGAGCCGGAAGGCAAAGCTCTCAATTTACCGGTCGATCTACGTTCCCATCCTCACCTATGGTCATGAGCTTTGGGTTATGACCGAAAGGACAGGATCACGGGTACAAGCGGCAGAAATTAGTTTCCTCCGCCGGGTGGCGGGGCTCTCCCTTAGAGATAGGGTGAGAAGCTCTGTCATCCGGGGAGAGCTCAAAGTAAAGCCGCTGCTCCTCCACATCGAGAGGAGCCAGATGAGGTGGTTCGGGCATCTAGTCAGGATGCCACCCGAGCGCCTCCCTAGGGAGTTGTTTAGGGCACGTCCGACCGGTAGGAGGCCACGAGGAAGACCCAGGACACGCTGGGAAGACTATGTCTCCCGGCTGGCCTGGGAACGCTTCGGGATCCCCCGGGAGGAGCTGGACGAAGTGGCTGGGGAGAGGGAAGTCTGGGCTTCCCTGCTTAGGCTGCTGCCCCCGCGACCCGACCTCGGATAAGCGGAAGAAGATGGATGGATGGATGGATGTTTAATGTACCCTGAGATTTTTTGTTAAAATAAAGACAATAATGCAATTTTTTGTGGTCCTTTTTAATTAGAAAAGTATCGAAAAGTATCGAAATATATTTTGGTACCAGTACCAAAATATTGGTATCGGGACAACACTAATTTTTGACATAACTGTACCTACAAAATTTCATAACAATCATAGAGTTTTATTCTCTACAAGTTTACTGCCGCCGCCATCACATCCAACCACCCGTTCGCACAAAAAGGGAGACAATGCTTACTTCACTCGTCACAAATATACACTTCTAAACAACATACTACGATATTGCTATGTTAAGAAAAGCTTATAGTTGCTTGGGGATACATGTGTTGATATTACCACACTTTACCAACCTGTTTTAGATGAATAAAAAGAAGACACGGACAGCACGGTGGAAGAGAGGTTAGTGCATCTGCCTCACAATACGAAGGTTCTGAGTAGTCCTGAGTTCAATCCCGGGCTCGGGATCTTTCTGTGTGGAGTTTGCATGTTCTCCCCGTGACTGCGTGGGTTCCCTCCGGGTACTCCGGCTTCCTCCCACTTCCAAAGACATGCACCTGGGGATAGGTTGATTGGCAACACTAAATTGGCCCTAGTGTGTGAATGTGAGTGTGAATGTTGTCTGTCTATCTGTGTTGGCTCTGTGATGAGGTGGCGACTTGTCCAGGGTGTACCCCGCCTTCCGCCCAATTGCAGCTGAGATAGGCTCCTAAAAGGGACAAGCGGTAGAAAATGGATGGATGGAAAAAGAAGACACGAAGTGCTTGATTGCGTTCTCATCGCAGGCTGTGCCTGTCTGAGACAGAAGTACTGACAAGCACTTCCCAACCCCTTCCTTTCCTACAAGAGTGCGCCCTCTGCTGGCGTGGCGGAATAACATGTCTCGTGGCATTCGGCTTGGAAACATACACTTTAACTATGATTTAGTTATGAAAATACCCATCCATCCATCCATTTTCTACCGCTTATTCCCTTCGGGGTCGCGGGGGGCGCTGGAGCCTATCTCAGCTCTCAATCGGGCGGAAGGCGGGGTACACCCTGGACAAGTCGCCACCTCCTCGCAGGGCCAACACAGATAGACAGACAACATTTACACTCACATTCACACACTAGGGCCAATTTTTAGTGTTGCCAATCAACCTATCCCCAGGTGCATGTCTTTGGAGGTGGGAGGAAGCCGGAGTACCCACGCAGTCACGGGGAGAACATGCAAACTCCACACAGAAAGATCCCGAGCCCGGGATTGAACCCAGGACTACTCAGGACCTTCGTATTGTGAGGCAGACGCACTAACCCCTCTTCCACCGTGCTGGTTTAGTTATATTGTAAAACTTACAAACGTTGCTTGGAGTGATGAATGAAGAATCCATACGAGATGAAAACGCTATTGTTGGCTAGAAGATGGAACAACACTTCTACTTCTGGTTGAAAGCACTAAATGGAAGGACGCTGCAGCAAACTCGTCCAAAAGATGGCGCCATAGTACAAACAATCACACATTTTTTTACTGTATTGTAATATATAGTATTTTTTTCAAAACGATTTACATTATGGTTGTCAGCGAAGACAAATTCATAAACTAGCTGCACCGTTTTATAAGCCGCAAGATTCCAAGTGTAGGAAAAAAGTAGTATTGATAATATATGTTCTTTACAATTAGCCATACATCCCTTTGTATTACCGCTTATCTGCATAAAACTAAATTAGGATACTCTATTTACCGTATTTTCCGGACCATAGGGCGCACCGGATTGTAAGGCGCACTGCCGATGAGCGGGTCTAGTCAGGTTTTTTTTCCATACAAAAAGTTCACCGGATCATAGGGCGCATTAACGGAGTCATATTATTAGAATTTTTTCTAAATGGAAAACACTTCCTTGTGGTCCACATAACATGTAATGGTGGTTCTTTGGTCAAAATGTTGCATAGATTATGTTTTACAGATCATCTTCAAGCCGCTTTCTGACAGTCGTTTCCGGACGTTTTGTGGGCGGTCTTATTTACGTGGCTCACCTTCGGCAGCGTCTTCTCCCCGTCATCTTTGTTGTAGCGGTGTAGCGTGCAAGGACGGGAGTGGAAGACGTGTCAAAAGATGGAGCTAACTGTTTTAATGACATTCAAACGGAGCAGCATCTCCTCATCCGGAAACAACAACAAGGCCGGTCCCGTGAAAAAACGTCTGACTGGAACTCTAATAACTAAAGTTCCTTGGGTGAATAATGTAAACTCACAACACCGGTATGTTTTAGCGCTTTCATGGTGAGTTTACTGACAGATATAAGTAAGAACTCTACACTACTTTATATTAGAAATGGCAACAGCGGAGGATGAATGTCCCATAACAAGAAGATAGAGAAAAAGAAGAAGCTTATCGACTACGGCATCGCCACAGACTACAATGGCGGACGTGGGCACATTTTGAGGACTTATACAGATCTCAAATACACATCAGAAGGTAAGAAAAGTTGGTTTTGCATAATATTGTGAAACAAAACGCCAGATAACATGCTAATGGTGCCATTTTGCGGTCCTTATACACACATCATAGTAATACTTGTATCTCTAACTATGGTAGCCGTAATGGGCCGACAATCCATCAAGCGGTGAGGCTTCAAAGTCGTACTAAAACATTTTGACAGATTTTTGAGTGCCGTGTGTAATGTTCTTTATTTTCAATGGAGCATTTAAAGTTTTGGTGTTGTTTACTGGCGTCATATTGCTGTCATGTTTGTGTAATCATGTTTTGTTTTAAGTCATGTTTTGTTTAGTTATAGGACTCTTTAGTTTCTTTCTTTTCACACCCTTGTCTTGTTTCCATGATTACAACATTAGTTTCACCTGTTCCACGTTTGGACTCATTGTGCACTCTTGTTTGTCACCATAGCAACCATTAGTTTTCACCTGTCACGTCACGCACCTGTTTCACGTTTTGAGTCACGCACCTGTTTTCGTTAATCATGTCCATAGTATTTAAGTTCATTCTTTTCAGTTTGTCGTGCTGACGACCTCACCACATTTATGCTCTGTCCATGCCTGGCACTTCTTCCCATGTCCATTCTTCATGCAACTATTTTTGTCCAAGCCAAGTAAGTTTTTGTTCCATGTTTATAGTCTTTTTGTTTTTCATAGTTTGTTCTCCTTGATACATTAAATAAATCATGTACCTTCATTCCCGTCTCGCCCGTGCCAACTTTCCGTTGCATCCCGGAAAAGCAAACACCCAAGATCCAGTCATGACAATTGCAGTGTACACGTATCTCTTATGTGTGACTGCCATCTATCTACTGGTCACACTTATCATTACACCATGTACCAAATAAAATCGCTTCAAGGTCGATAAGCTCAACCAGAATGATTCCGTACATTAGGCGCACCGGGTTATAAGGTGCACTGTCGTTTTTTGAGAAAATGAAAGGATTTTAAGTGCGCCTTATAGAAAACGGTACACATTGATTTTACAAAATAATTGTGACTACTAATTGTAGGTGTCCCACATTGTTCATCATGCTCATCATGCCTTGGAGAGTAAAAAAAGAGGATAAAAAAACATTATAATTCAGGAAGAACTAAAAATCTGTGTCTCAATTCCTACTGCTCTATTGTTTTTCTTGATGAATAAACAAGAAAACGTAGAATCCCAACTGTGCTTATAGTAATAATATCCACTTCTGAGACTTGACTAAGAAATACTTTCTCAGTGTGTACATGCGTTTCATTGCTAAGGATTTGACTTGTGCCACTGGTCCACACGCAGCCCTTTATCGCTGCTGCCTGTGCAGATAACAAAGCAGAGTTTGGATTAAAGTCACGGAGGGGTCAGGGGCTCCCTTGTGAGAGCCATCACAGTTGCCTCTGACATGCAATTTAAGGCACAAACATAGCACTCCTTTTCATCGTGTTCACCATCTAACTTGTGTGTGGATTCATGATCAGAGCAGCACTAAAATACAGGCTGATATTGCGTTAATGAGATGATCGATCAAATAATACCATATTTTTCAGTCTATAAGGCACTCTTAAAATCCTTTCATTTTCTCAAAAATCGACAGTGCGCTTTATAACCCTGTGCGCCTAATGTATCAATTATGGTTGTGCTTACCGACCTCAAAGCAATTTTTTTTGGTACATGGTGTAATGATAAGTGTGGACTGCAGGTGGAAGCCTGTTCAATAAATGACGCGAGCAAGTACCCGTCAGCAAGCAACACAAAAACTTTGATGTTTCATTGAGAATATAGAACATTACACACGTCGCACAAAAATCTGTTTTAGTACGACTTTGGTAAGTGAAGCGAATTATATTTATATAGCGCTTTTCTCTAGTGACTCAAAGCGCTTTACATAGTGAAACCCAATATCTAAGTTACATTTAAACCAGTGTGGGTGGGCACTGGGAGCAGGTGGGTAAAGTGTCTTGCCCAAGGACACAACAGCAGTGACTAGGATGGCGGAAGTGGGGATCGAACCTGCAACCCTCAAGTTGCTGGCACGGCCGCTCCACCAACCGAGCTATACCGCCCCAAAATCTGGTAAGCTACGCAGCTGCACCGCTTGATGGAAAGCGGAGCATTATGGCTACCATAATCAGACGTACCGTGCTTCAACATACAGGCATTATTATAGTGTGTGTAAAATGGCACCTATTAGGAGACATTATTTGGCATTTTGTTTAACGATATCATGCAAAACCAACTTTTCTTATCTTCTGATACCTGCTGACGTGTATTTGGGATCTGCATAAGTCCCAAAAATGTGCTCGCGTCCGCCATTGTCATGGTCTGACGCCATAGTCAATAAGCTTCTTCTTTTTCTCTATCCTCTTGTTGTGGGGCATTCATCCTCCGTCAGTGGACTCCATATGGAAGCGCTAAAAAATACCGGTACAACAAAAATGACGGGGAGAAGACGCTGCCGAAGTCGCGCCACGTAAATAAGACTGTTTACAAAACGGCGCATCTTGAAGAGGCGGTCAGAAAGCGACTTGAAGATAATGTTTGTTGAATTTTACGGAATTTTCAGTTTTTGTGGACTCCGCCGTCCTTCTGATTCATAGACCTTTTTACCTGTTAGAGCCTAGGATTTACAGAGTTTGTCTATGCGTCGTAACCCTTAGTCACACGCTTTTTCTATGCGTCGTAACCCTTAGTCACACGCTTTTTCTATGCGTCGTAACCCTTAGTCACATGCTTTTTTTTTCTTCTATGCGTCGTAACATACTCACGCTATTTTTCCTTTATAATTCAAAACGTACTCACTGAAATCTGTGTTCCTTCCTCTTGTCCTCGGCATTTCCAGTCAATCCTCAGATCCCAGCCCGGGTGAAGAAAAGCAGCTCCTCAATGGGAGATGTGGTTGCCATGGTCTTCTGATTTTACTCACCCGACTGGAATCGTCAGACGTGTTGGAATCCGGCTCGAAGGACCAAGAAGATGTCAGGTTCAAACACTGATGACATCTATTAAACTGACGAGAAGCAAGGAATCATGCAGAGACAGAGTTAAATTTTGTTCAATTGAGGAAATACGTTTTTTGGGCTGAACTCAAGTTACAGATCCAAACTACGCTCTAAAGTCTAGCCTACGTGCTTCCTCTATTTATTTGGGAGGTCCCTGGTTACATCACTGAAGCTGTCGCTGAGGGAAGGGGGTAATCTCGACAGCTCCAGTTAGACACAATATATGCCATCCATCCATCCATCCATCTTCTTCCGCATATCCGAGGTCGGGTCGCGGGGGCAGCAGCCTAAGCAGGGAAGCCCAGACTTCCCTCTCCCCAGCCACTTCGTCCAGCTCCTCCCGGGGGATCCCGAGGCGTTCCCAGGCCAGCCGGGAGACATAGTCTTCCCAGCGTGTCCTGGGTCTTCCCCGTGGCCTCCTACCGGTCGGACGTGCCCTAAACACCTCCCGAGGGAGGCGATCGGGTGGCATCCTGACCAGATGCCCGAACCACCTCATCTGGCTCCTCTCGATGTGGAGGAGCAGCGGCTTTACTTTGAGCTCCCCCCGGATGACAGAGCTTCTCACCCTATCTCTAAGGGAGAGCCCTGCCACCCGGCGGAGGAAACTCATTTCGGCCGCTTGTACCCGTGATCTTGTCCTTTCGGTCATAACCCAAAGCTCATGACCATAGGTGAGGATGGGAACGTAGATCGACCGGTAAATTGAGAGCTTTGCCTTCCGGCTCAGCTCCTTCTTCACCACAACGGATCGATACAGCGTCCGCATTACTGAAGATGCCGCACCGATCCGCCTGTCGATCTCACGATCCACTCTTCCCTCACTCGTGAACAAGACTCCGAGGTACTTGAACTCCTCCACTTGGGGCAGGGTCTCCTCCCCAACCCGAAGATGGCATTCCACCCTTTTCCGGGCGAGAACCATGGACTCGGACTTGGAGGTGCTGATTCTCATCCCAGTCGCTTCACACTCGGCTGCGAACCGATCCAGCGAGAGCTGAAGATCCTGGCCAGATGAAGCCATCAGGACCACATCATCTGCAAAAAGCAGAGACCTAATCCTGCAGCCACCAAACCAGATCCCCTCAACGCCTTGACTGCGCCTAGAAATTCTGTCCATAAAAGTTATGAACAGAATCGGTGACAAAGGGCAGCCTTGGCGGAGTCCAACCCTCACTGGAAACGTGTCCGACTTACTGCCGGCAATGCGGACCAAGCTCTGACACTGATCATACAGGGAGCGGACCGCCAAAATCAGACAGTCCGATACCCCATACTCTCTGAGCACTCCCCACAGGACTTCCCGAGGGACACGGTCGAATGCCTTCTCCAAGTCCACAAAACACATGTAGACTGGTTGGGCAAACTCCCATGCACCCTCAAGGACCCTGCCGAGAGTATAGAGCTGGTCCACAGTTCCACGACCAGGACGAAAACCACACTGTTCCTCCTGAATCCGAGGTTCGACTATCCGGCGTAGCCTCCTCTCCAGTACACCTGAATAGACCTTACCGGGAAGGCTGAGGAGTGTGATCCCACGATAGTTAGAACACACCCTCCGGTTCCCCTTCTTAAAGAGAGGAACCACCACCCCGGTCTGCCAATCCAGAGGTACCACCCCCGATGTCCACGCGATGCTGCAGAGTCTTGTCAACCAAGACAGCCCCACAGCATCCAGAGCCTTAAGGAACTCCGGGCGGATCTCATCCACCCCCGGGGCCTTGCCACCGAGGAGCTTTTTAACTACCTCAGCAACCTCAGCCCCAGAAATAGAAGAGCCCACCACAGATTCCCCAGGCACTGCTTCCTCATAGGAAGACGTGTTGGTGGGATTGAGGAGGTCTTCGAAGTATTCCCTCCACCGATCCACAACATCCGCAGTCGAGGTCAGCAGAACACCATCCTCACCATACACGGTGTTGATAGTGCACTGCTTCCCCTTCCTGAGGCGGCGGATGGTGGTCCAGAATCGCTTCGAAGCTGTCCGGAAGTCGTTTTCCATGGCTTCCCCGAACTCCTCCCATGTCCGAGTTTTTGCCTCCGCAACCGCTGAAGCCGCACACCGCTTGGCCTGTCGGTACCTGTCCGCTGCCTCAGGAGTCCTATGAGCCAAAAGAACCCGATAGGACTCCTTCTTCAGCTTGACGGCATCCCTCACCGCCGGTGTCCACCAACGGGTTCTAGGATTACCGCCACGACAGGCACCAACTACCTTGCGGCCACAGCTCCAATCAGCTGCCTCGACAATAGAGGTGCGGAACATGGTCCACTCGGACTCAATGTCCAGCACCTCCCTCGTGACATGTTCAAAGTTCTTCCGGAGGTGGGAATTGAAACTCTCTCTGACAGGAGACTCTGCCAGACGTTCCCAGCAAACCCTCACAATGCGTTTGGGCCTGCCAGGTCTGTCCGGCATCCTCCCCCACCATCGCAGCCAACTCACCACCAGGTGGTGATCGGTTGAAAGCTCCGCCCCTCTCTTCACCCGAGTGTCCAAAACATGAGGCCGCAAATCCGATGACACAACTACAAAGTCGATCATGGAACTGCGGCCTAGGGTGTCCTGGTGCCAAGTGCACATATGGACACCCTTATGTTCGAACATGGTGTTCATTATGGACAATCTGTGACGGGCACAAAAGTCCAATAACAGAACACCACTCGGGTTCAGATCCGGGCGGCCATTCTTCCCAATCACGCCTCTCCAGGTTTCACTGTCGCTGCCAACATGAGCATTGAAGTTCCCCAGTAGAATGAGGGAATCACCCGGGGGAGCACTCTCAAGTACTCCCTCGAGCGAATCCAAAAAGGGTGGGTACTCTGAGCTGCGGTTTGGGGCGTAAGCGCAAACCACAGTCAGGACCCGTCCCCCCACCCGAAGGCGGAGGGAAACTACCCTCTCGTCCACCGGGTTGAACTCCAACGTGCAGGCTCTGAGCCGGGGGGCAACAAGAATTTCCACCCCAGCCCGTCGCCTCTCATTGCCGGCAACGCCAGAGTGGAAGAGAGTCCAGCCCCTCTCGAGAGAACTGGTTCCAGAGCCCTTGCTGTGCGTCGAAGTGAGTCCGACTATATCTAGCCGGAACTTCTCAACCTCGCGCACTAGCTCAGGCTCCTTCCCCCCCAGCGAGGTGACGTTCCACGTCCCAAGAGCTAGCTTCTGTAGCCGAGGATCGGACCGCCAAGTGCCCTGCCGTCGGCTGCCGCCCAGCTCACAATGCACCCGACCTCTATGGCCCCTGCTATGGGTGGTGAGCCCATTGGAGGGGGGACCCACGTTGCCTCTTCGGGCTGTGCCCGGCCGGGCCCCATGGGGACAGGCCCGGCCACCAGGCGCTCGCCATCGTGCCCCACCTCCGGGCCTGGCTCCAGAGGGGGGCCCCGGTGACCCGCGTCCGGGCGAGGGAAATCTGGGTCCTTTATTTTTATTCGTCATGGAGGTCTTCGAGCTGCTCTTTGTCTGATCCCTCACCTAGGACCAGTTTGTCTTGGGAGACCCTACCAGGGGGCATAAAGCCCCCGGACAACATAGCTCCTAGGATCATTGGGACACGCAAACTCCTCTACCACGGTAAGGTGGCAGCTCAGAGAGGAGACACACAATATATGATTATACAAAAATGCAAATGTGCTGACTGTCGTGATATCGCCCTGTCTCTGCTTTGTCTGCGTCACGGCGGTGTTCGGCCTTGGCAGTCAGCAGGCCGTTCCTGGACACAGACGCTGATACGAGACGACTTCGAATCTTTGGATTTGCAAGTCGTCTCTTTGCACAGATAGAGAAGTACTACTTCAACACAATTGATAATAACTATAGCAACGGCCCTTAAGCATAAAAGTTGTGTGATGATTTATACATAATTATTGTAACAGTCTTAAACGACCATGTGGACAAGGATAAGGTTAGGTAGGATTTAACCTGGATAACCTTAGCTTTGTGTAGAAGGGGCCTTATACACCTTCATTCTAACGGTGCCCTGCAGGGCACTCCCCCATGTGGTCCATATCCAAAAGGGCTCCTGGTTGTCAGTCAGAAAGGGGGTTTTTGTTGTTCCTTGTCCCCGTCGCCTTTTCGCCGTTTGGCTTTCTTCTCCCGCATCCAGCAACGAGCTCATTAAACGGCATGCAAAGTGACATTTCAACCCCACTCCTCGCTCTTGTTTCACATCATTAGGAGTCAGCGCCAGGCTCAAAGGTAAGCAGGCTCACTCTTTGAGGGAGACGCTACGCCTGGCAGCTGGGTGTTTTGATGAGCTCGTCACTCCCTCACCCCAAACATGTCTCATTAGTGGTTCGTCCTAAACACCTACCTGCACCCCCCCAAAACCTCCCCCAGCACCTCCAAGCCACACATGCACATCCACTTTTCCCTTTCTATTTGTTCCTCCCGCCCATCCCTCATCTCCCTGTCTGCACCCCCCCCATCCACTTTTCCAGCACTAATTAGCTGGCTTCTCCCTCTTCTGTGCTTCCCGAGTCACATCTCAAAGGGAGATGGTTATTATTTTTCTTTAACCCAAAGGCCAACTTAATCAGCTGAATTAATGACTTTATTACCAGTTAGGCTCCGGGCCATGCAACGCCTTTTTCTCCGGTGCCCACTGCGCCTCCCTTAGTCGCTCTCTTCGTTTACCCCCTGCAGTGTTGCATGACAAAAATAGAAAGGAAATAGCAAGAAATGCAAAGGAATATAATGAATGATGTGATATGGAATTACAGGTGCAGCCTAATTACAAGGTTGACAATTAGTTCCAAATGGTAAGAAGCTTGTGGAGTTGTTTCCCCAGAATAAAAAAAAACACTTTTATCTGGAGGTAGAATCAATTAAATATTGCTGCCGTATTTTGTCACAACACCAAAATTGTTTCAGATGGACTAAATTGAATACCATAAAAACACAAATGAATTAGTATTTGAAATATCAATTATTAAAATGACTGAGACAATAAGTCATGTATTCACTAAATTAGACCAGCAATGATTTACTTGACAAAGCCAGAATAATATATTGATAATGACGTGACTTAGCCACTTGCAACACTAATTTTGCAAACTACATTAAAAAAAAAAATTACTAAGATTAGTATAAAAGAAAACAACAAAAGAAGCAATCACATTCCTAAATATAAACATCCCAATGACACTGCAAACGTCTATTCTTGGTGATCTGCATCAATTTAGCAACGTGTCATCGAAGAGTAAAAATGTATTCCTTTCAATATGCATCATAACAAAAAGGGTAAGACTAAAAAAGTGGATATATGTTGATATACCAACTCATACTGACTGGTATACACAAGCTATGGAGATGATATCAGTAGAAAAAACTGCATTTGGTTTAGATAATAATGAGTCATATATTGGTGTGATAGAGTAGGTTACTCTGGATGCGGAATGCTGGTCTGATATCTTCTTAGGACAAGGACTCTGGTCAGAGAGTAGGGCACAGAGAGGCTTTCAGGCACTCTTTAATGGTGAAGTTGAACAAGTGTTGTATACATACTTGCCAACCCTCCCGGATTTTCAGGGAGACTCCCGAAATTCAGCGCCTCTCCCGAAAAAATCCCGGGACAAATTTTCTCCCGAAAATCTCCCGAAATTCAGGCGGAGCTGGAAGCCACGCCCCCTCCAGTTCCATGCGGACCTGAGTGACGGGTCAACAGCCTGTATTCACGTCCGCTTTCCCACAATATAAACAGCGTGCCTGCCCAAACACGTTATAAATGTAGAATGATCGAGGGCAAGTTCTTGGTTTCTTATGTGGGTTTATTGTTAGGCAGTTTCATTAACGTCCTCTCAGCGCGGTAACAACACACAACAACAGCAGTCATGTTTTATTCTACCGTAAAGCAGTTTGTCTGCCGTAAACAGCAATGTTGTTGTAATATATTGAGTTGGAGGCAATAACCAGGCGAGGTGATGAAGTATGTCTCTTTACTGTAGACTTCAGAACAGACTCACACACTTGACGTCAGGTGCGCAACACCACGTAAATCGTTGGACAACCAAAAAGTAACCCCAGTACGCTATAGCCAACATTCACCAGGAGATGGCAACAGACAAACATTGATCACTCTATTACATTCCTCCCCTTTTAGAAATGTAGAAGTTACTCAAAATAAATAAACAACCCAACCAAAAAATGCAGCAGCTCAATTACAAAACTGTACTTAAGCCACATTCTTTTTTTAGTACTGAACTCTTAACCCTCATTTGTAAACCATTACATGCTTATTATACAAACAGTATTTGTACACCTTTAACACAGATTTGTATACTGTCTTCAGAGATTCTGTTTTTTTGGTGGTACTCGAAACCTTTCTGGGTACCTGCAAAAGGGTGTTCAGCATGGTTAGAAAAATAGTGACAGAGAATAGAACAAGGACGGACAATTCAACCCTTAACTCAACAATGAGTAGATGAGTGTTATGTGTGTGTATATGTGTAAATAAATGAACACTGAAATTCAAGTATTTATTTTATTTTATATATATATATATATATATATATATATATATATATATATATATATATATATATATATATATATATATATATAAAATAAATATATATATAGCTAGAATTCACTGAAAGTCAAGTATTTCTTATATATATATATATATATATATATATATATATATATGAAATACTTGACTTGGTGAATCCTAGCTGTAAATATACTCCTCCCCTCTTAGCCACGCCCCCAACCACGCCCCCGACCACGCCCCCCCCCACCCCCCACCTCGGAGGTCTCAAGGTTGGCAAGTATGGTGGTATAGGTGTGTGTGGGTGTGGCTGCAAGACTGTATTCTGCTTAATTGGCTGTTGCAGTGGGTAAACTGTGGCAGGGACTATGGTAGGAGGAGATATGGTAGCAAGAGTAGGCTGTGGCTGATACCTCAGAGTTGCGGTAGAAGAAGGCTGATAATCTGGAGGAACAAGCTGGACTTGGGGTAAAGGCGGACTGGTTGCGACGGCGGGATCAACTGCTGTGGCTGGAAGGGCTGGTGGTAGAGCATTTGCTGCTGGACTAGTGTGTCCAGATCCAAGCTCACCTTGTGAGTATGGTGGTGCTCCATTTAGATCAGCTGGGAACCGAAGGTTGAACTCACATTCGCTAAGTGGCCTGGATGAGACAGAACTATGTTTATCCTCCTTTAAGAAGGATGTAATTAGAGCAGCTTTCTCCAATTCCATTTCCTTTTCTACCAGTTTACATTGCAGCATAAGACGTCTCGTAATTGCCTCTTTTGTCTTTAAGGCCATCTCCGCCTCCTCATCCAGTTTACGTCGCTGCCTTTCTTGTTCTCTCAGAAGTTCCTCCTTTTGACTGAGAGCTTCTCTGGATTGTTTGTCCAGAAGCTGGTACTGCTCATCAGCTAGGTCAGGGGTGTCAAACTCAAATACAGAGTGGGCCAAAATTTAAAACTGAACAAAGCTGCGGGCCAAGGTTGAACAAATTAACCTTTTAATAGGGACCCAAACAGGTTTTGCATTGAATATTGAACAAGCAAGGCTTATATAACTTTATAGTGATATGCAAAATCGAGTTTTAAATAATAATAATAATAATTAAAAAATATCAATGTCATATGAAATACAATTTCAACAAAAATTGAATGCCTCTTTTCTATTTGCAGCCGTCTGAGGTAAACATCAACACAGGCTAATAAATTTGAAAATAAATAATGAATAAACCAACCATTCAGGACTTTAAACTGCTCAGTTTGCAACACACTGATCTAATCTGATGTGCCCAAGCCAGATACCTGGCATCTTTTCTTGGATGCTAGTTCATTAATGTCGAGGCTCAGGCTTTGAGCTGAGGCAACCTTCATTATTGAACAAAGGTGTTCATCAGTCATTATATCTCGTCCACTGGGACCACAGTCTTGGGGGCTTGCCTTAAATGCACTGCCTTTAACGTACTCTACGAGCTATAGTCACGTCCGCTTTTCATCCATTCTAACATCGGTCAGACCCAGACACAAGATATGTGCGGCTTCTGTACGCACACACGAGTAAATGCAACGCATACTTCAACAATAGCGATACAGGTTACACTGAGGGTGCCAGTATAAAAAAACTTTAACACTGTTAGAAATATACGCCACACTGTGAATCCACACCAAACAAGAATGACAAACACATTTCGGGAGAACATCTGCACCGTAACACAACATAAACACAACAGAACAAATACCCAGAATCCTTTGCAGCACTAACTCTTCCGGGACGCTACAAAATATACCCCCGCTACCACCCCCCCCCCCCCCCCACACACACACACCTTGTAGCGTCCCATTTTGAAAATTCCTTGCACCAACGCTGATGGAGTATTGGTGCGTGCAAAACAGCAGCAGGCGGCTGTGGCCTGTGGGCTGGTTCTAATACTAATCAAATATCAT
Source organism: Nerophis lumbriciformis (assembly GCF_033978685.3). NCBI lineage: Eukaryota > Metazoa > Chordata > Actinopteri > Syngnathiformes > Syngnathidae > Nerophis > Nerophis lumbriciformis. The sequence continues at coordinate 10,174,950 of NC_084551.2, read as the reverse complement.
CCCGGGTGCCATAGCTCATTCGATCTGCGGGCCTTGACTTTGACATCCAAGTGAATCAAGTGAATTATATTTATATAGCGCTTTTCTCTAGTGATTCAAAGTGCTTTACATAGTGAAACCCAATATCTAAGTTACATTTAAACCAGTGTGGGTGGCACTGAGAGCAGGTGGGTAAAGTATCTTGCCCAAGGACACAACGGCAGATACTAGGGTGGCGGAAGTGGGGATCGAACCTGCAACCCTGAAGTTGCTTGCACGGCCGCTCTACCAACCGAGCCACACCGCTCCCATCCATCCATTTCTACCGCTTGTCCCTTTTGGGGTTCACAGGGGGGGCTGGACCCTATCCCAGTTCTTCTTGAATTGTGGTGCGAGACCATGGGGGGGGTCGCTTGTGACACCGGCAAACATGCTTTATCAGTATCATGCTTTAAACCCCTCTTTGAAAAGCTGTCCACTACAAAACATGCTCATTGGAGCCATTAATCCTCACTTCTTCATTTTGATTAAAAAAAAAAAAATCAGCACAAATTATTTTATTAAATTTAGTTTTGTAGGTTCTAGTGTTGTATTTATTTGTGCTCCTCAGTTTATGCTCCTGATCAATTTGAATGCATTATTTGTATATTAAGTTTATAGAATTATTTTTTTCAGTTTCAAATGGCTAAAAAAAATGGTATATTGTATTTTTCGTATTATAAGTCGCAGTTTTTTTCATAGTTTGGGTGCGACTTATACTCTGGAGTGACTTGTGTGTGAAATTATTAACACATTACCGTAAAATATCAAATAATATTATTTATCTCATTCACGTAAGAGACTAGACGTTAACATACCAGGCACGTTCTCAGTTGGTTATTTATGCATCATATAACGTACACTTATTAAGCCTGTTGTTCACTATTCTTTATTTATTTTAAATTCCTTTTCAAATGTCTATTCTTGGTGTTGGATTTTATCAAATACATTTCCCCCAAAAATGCGATTTATACTCTAGTGCGATTTATATGTTTTTTTCCTTCTTTATTATGCATTTTCGGCCGGTGCCATTTATACTCCGGAGCGATTTACACATACTTGCTAACCCTCCCGGATTTTCCGGGAGACTCCCGAAATTCAGCGCCTCTCCCGAAAACCTCCCGGGACAAATTTTCTCCCAAAAATCTCCCGAAATTCATGCGGACCTGAGTGACGTGTCGACAGCCTGTTTTCACGTCCGTAAAGCAGTTTGTCTGCCGTAAACAGCAATGTTGTGACACACTTAAACAGGACAATACTGCCATCTACTGTACATGCATATGTGACAATAACATCTCGGGCTTTTAGAGAGTGCAGTGCACAACTGCGCACACAACAAGGAGACGAAGCAGAATGCATCATCAGAGAGGGTGTTCAGCATGGTTAGAAAAATAGTGACAGAGGATAGAAAAAGGATGGACAATTCAACCCTTAACTCAACAATGAGTAGATGAGTGTTATGTGTGTGTATATGTGCAAATAAATGAACACTGAAATTCAAGTATTTTTCTTATTTACATATATATATATATATATATATATATATATATATATATATATATATATATATATATATATATGTATATATATATATGTATATATATATATATATATATATATGTATATATATATATGTATATATATATATATATATTTATATATATATATATATATATATATATATATATGTATATATATATATATATTTATATATATATATATATATATATATATATATATATATATATATATATATATATATATATATATATATATATATATATATAGCTAGAATTCACTGAAAGACCAGTATGAAACACTTGACTTGGTGAATTCTAGCTATATATATATATATATATATATATATATATATATATATATATGTCTTAATAAGGTTATCCAAAAAATAGTGCTCGATACCGTAGTAGAGCGCAATATATGTATGTGTGGGAAAAAAAATCACAAGACTATTTCATCTCTACAGGCCTGTTTCATGAGGGGGGGTACCCTCAATCATCAGGAGATTTTCCTGATGATTGAGGGTACCCCCCCTCATGAAACAGGCCTGTAGAGATGAAATAGTCTTGTGATTTTTTTCCCCACACATACATATATATATATATATATATATATATATAGCTAGAATTCACTGAAAGTCAAGTATTTCTTATATATATATATATATATATATATATATATATGAAATACTTGACTTGGTGAATTCTAGCTGTAAATATACTCCTCCCCTCTTAACCACGCCCCCCCCCCCCCTCCCGGGACCACCACCCCCCACCCCCACCTCCCGAAATCGGAGGTCTCAAGGTTGGCAAGTATGGATTTACAATCTGAAAAATACGGTAGTTTAAATTTAGAATACCTGCTTTTTAAATTTTAGGCAAATTGGTGCACTTGAAATCTTTTCTTTACAGACTAAAAAAACAATGTTAGTAAAGTTATTCTCTGTTGTAAGTTGATCTATATTTCTTTTTTTTTCTTGTTTTGTTTTCTGATGCTAATGACACAATGTTATGCACAAGTATACTTACGGTATAACAATTTTATAGACCGTATCCGGACCTCGGGCCTTGACTTTGACACCTCTGATCTAATGTAACAGGCTCCCTGTTCTACTCAGTAGAAGGAGTAATAACACAGAGCGATAGATATGTTTGTGACAGGAATGAAAACACTGAACAAACAAGTGACAATAACCAAAATAAAAAAGCGGGAAGGCGGAAAGTACAGTGGGGAATGAGGAAAGATTGCGTTATTATGCCATTCTCCTGCCTTTCTTTGAGAGATGTGTTTTTCTACCATTGCTGCAACAAAAACAAAATACAGATCCCAAATTAACAAGAAGCAAGAGTTAAGAGTAGCAATATCAAATTTGATGAAATGGCTACTAAATACAAGCAGAATGGTCTCCTCTTTGTTGTTGTAGATGTTCTCTGCATCTGGCAGTGATGGCAAATGACATTGAAGTTGTATATGTTCATATAACACAGACAAATTACGTGAAATAAGATTGAAATAATTAACCTTTGCTAGTTATTTCATTAAAAAAAAATGCTGAAACTGATGTACAGTAGATGACCGTTTGAAATGTTTCAGGGTTCAAGGCTCTTTTTAATTGTCTTCAGGACTCAGGAGAATGTTTTTTTTTTCTGAAGCCAAACTGCTTTGGGTTGAAATTGTGGTGACTATTATTCAAATGTTCAATGAACTGCTCTGCCACCAGTTTTATTCTTTTATTTATTACCTGGGAAGTTTTATTCTGTTTGGGGCTGTGTGGTTGACTACATAGCTAAATTAAAGACGCTACAGGACACATGAAAAGTTCACCTTTCATAAACCAGCTTCCCTTTTGTTTTTTTTGTTTTTTATTTATATTTATTCTGGGTGTATATTTACTATCTGCCTATGTTGAGAAGAAAGTGGTGTACTAATTATTTTCCATTTGTGACTGTACCTTTAACTTACTGTATGTAGGACCTGGGGGTGGGGAGGGGGGGGGGGGGGGGGGGGTTATGTGTGTATGGGGTATGTGTTGGGTTGCTGTTCTTGGAAGTGGGTGGGAAAAAAAGGGAAAAATGTGACTACTGTTCTATTGTATATTGTAATACCTGTCAAATTTAATAAAAACATTTATTAAAAAAAGAATGCTTCTTGGTCTGCAGTTATTGATTGTTGCAGGGACACTTGATTTAAAGATTGGAGTACTAACTGCAGATTTCTTTGAGTTTGGAAATGTACCTTTAGTTTTAGATTTGTTAGAAAGTTAAAGTTAAAGTTAAAGTACCAATGATTGTCACACACACACTAGGTGTGGCGAAATTATTCTCTGCATTTGACCCATCACCCTTGATCACCCCCTGGGAGGTGAGGGGAGCAGTGGGCAGCAGCGGTGGCTGCGCCCGGGAATCATTTTGGTGATTTAACCCCCAATTCCAACCCTTGATGCTGAGTGCCAAGCAGGGAGGTAATGGGTCCCATTTTTATAGTCTTTGGTATGACTCGGCCGGGATTTGAACTCCCAACCTACCGATCTCAGGACGGACACTCTAACCACTAGGCCACTGAGTAGGTAAGAAATGAAATGGAGAAATGAGCGATTGCCTCTAAGTTTTAAGAAACATTTTGTCCATACTGTAATATTGTACATTGTACATGGTAATTGGGAATTGTTATATATGGTATATATTATATTATATAAAATATAATATAATAATATAATATATCAGTATATATTATATACTGTATATGTAATATGTAAATATTACATATGTTATGTTTTATATTGCTACTATGGTACATTTTTTGTCTACATTATACCTGCATTACCCTTACCCTTTCCATCCTTTGTAACTGAGCTACTGTGTGGAACAATTTCCCTTGTGGATCAATACAGTTTCTGTAAGTCTAAGTCTAAAAAAAAAATGCATCCTTGGCTTTTGACTTCTTCAACCTACACTATTTCCATCTGAGACATTTCATTCATAGAGGCATTGTAAGTTGGATTTGTGGACAGGAGTTAGTGGCCAAATATTTTACAGCAACAATAAAGTCTATGTTTGTTGCAATCTCATTTGAATCATGAGTTAGATTCCATTTATTTGCTCCTCTCTAATGTCCTTCTTTATGGTATCATTTCCTGTTAGTTTCTTCGTCCAAGTCTCTTTAGCATTGCCTCTGGCGTTGATTATGACATTGTAAAAAAGTTTGCCTTCGCGGTTCTGAATTCTTTAGTCCCTTTATTCCTTAGTGAGGTGAACTTATATCTGTTGTGTGTTGTTTTCTTCTTGAGGGCAAACTTAAGTGCATGATATCGCAGTTTCACCATTTTGTACTTTTCTTTTCTTCTGTTTCTGTTTAATGTTTTTAATAAAATAATTTAGATTTTTTAAATCACTGACATAAAGATGTTACAATTGTCTTCCACCCTTTCACATATGAGGTGATTTATCTCAATTTTTGTTATTTCATAGTCTTGGGTATTCTTAGTCAATCTGACTTTTCGCATGAGGGACAGTTGAGAGAGATACCATGACGTTGTTTAGTTAGTTTTCTTAAAAAGAAAATTACATTATGGTCAGATTATTGCAAGTTTTGTTAATTATCTCAGATGTATTCGTGACAAGCAGACCTACTCTGGTTTTACAGTGGTTAGTAATTCCAGTGGGCTGTTGCACACTTTCTGAGAGGCTACATTGATCTGTTTAAGATTGCTCCTACCCTTTTTATCATCTCAATTAGCATTTCAATTGCCAAAAAAATATCTTCCTTGTTAAAGTCGCAGGCATTAAACAGATATATTCGAACTAAACATAGAAATCTACCTTTGGATGGCGGCGCAGACAAGTGACATCTCAGTTGATAATGTAACCTCCACCCCAACACATTCTAGCTCAACTTCTTCTGGTCATTCAATCGGCTTGCATTGCAAAGTGTTTTTAATGTACAACGGAGCAACCCTTTAAAGGCCTACTGAAATGCGATTTTCTTATTTAAACGGGGATAGCAGGTCCATTCTATGTGTCATACTTGATCATTTCGTGATATTGCCATATTTTTGCTGAAAGGATTTAGTAGAGAACATCGACGATAAAGTTCACAACTTTTGGTCACTGATAAAAAAAAGCCTTGCCTGTACCGGAAGTAGCAGACGATATGCGCGTGACGTCACAGGTTGTGGAGCTCCTCACATCCGCACATTGTTTACAATCATGGCCACCAGCAGCGAGAGCGATTCGGACCGAGAAAGCGACGATTTTCCCATTAATTTGAGCGAGGATGAAAGATTCGTGGATGAGGAAAGTGAGAGTGAAGGACTAGAGGGCAGTGGGAGCGATTCAGATAGGGAAGATGCTGTGAGAGGCTGGTGGGACGTAATATTCAGCTGGGAATGACTAAAACAGTAAATAAACACAAGACATATATATACTCTATTAGCCACAACACAACCAGGCTTATATTTAATATGCCACAAATTAATCCCGCATAACAAACCTATACTGGCTCACCTGCACTGGCTTCCTGTGCACTTAAGATGTGACTTTAAGGTTTTACTACTTACGTATAAAATACTACACGGTCTAGCTCCGTCCTATCTTGTCGATTGTATTGTACCATATGTCCCGGCAAGAAATCTGCGTTCAAAGAACTCCGGCTTATTAGTGATTCCCAGAGCCCAAAAAAAGTCTGCGGGCTATAGAGTGTTTTCTATTCGGGCTCCAGTACTATGGAATGCCCTCCCGGTAACAATTAGAGATGCTACCTCAGTAGAAGCATTTAAGTCCCATCTTAAAACTCATTTGTATACTCTAGCCTTTAAATAGACCCCCCTTTTAGACCAGTTGATCTGCCGTTTCTTTTCTTTTCTCCTCTGCTCCCCTCTTCCTTGTGGAGGGGGGGGGGCACAGGTCCGGTGGCCATGGATGAAGTGCTGGCTGTCCAGAGTCGGGACCCGGGGTGGACCGCTCGCCTGTGCATCGGCTGGGAACATCTCTGCGCTGCTGACCCGTCTCCGCTCGGGATGGTGTCCTGCTGGCCCCACTATGGACTGGACTCTTACTATTATGTTGGATCCACTATGGACTGGACTCTCACAATATTATGTCAGACCCACTCGACATCCATTGCATTCGGTCTCCCCTAGAGGGGGGGGTTACCCACATATGCGGTCCTCTCCAAGGTTTCTCATAGTCATTCACATCGACGTCCCACTGGGGTGAGTTTTTCCTTGCCTTTATGTGGGCTTTGTACCAAGGATGTCGTTGTGGCTTGTGCAGCCCTTTGAGACACTTGTGATTTAGGGCTATATAAATAAACATTGATTGATTGATTGAACAAACACCTCCCCCCTCCCGTCCATATAACCCGCCAATACAACTCAAACACCTGCACAACACACTCAATCCCACAGCCCAAAGTACCATTCACCTCCCCAAAGTTCATACAGCACATATATTTCCCCAAAGTCCCCAAAGTTACGCACATGACATGCACATAGCGGCACGCACGTACGGGCAAGCGATCAAATGTTTGGAAGCCGCAGCTGCATGCGTACTCACGGTACCGCGTCTGCGTATCCAACTCAAAGTCCTCCTGGTAAGAGTCTCTGTTGTCCCAGTTCTCCACAGGCCAATGGTAAAGCTTGACTGTCATCTTTCGGGAATGTAAACAATGAAACACCGGCTGTGTTATCCGGCACAACAGTCAGGGGGTGCATTCTACGGCGGGGGTGCGTTATCCGGCACAACACCTGCCGCAATACACCGCTTCCCACCTACAGCTTTCTTCTTTGCTGTCTCCATTGTTCATTGAACAAATTGCAAAAGATTCACCAACACAGATGTCCAGAATACTGTGGAATTTTGCGATGAAAACAGACGACTTAATAGCTGGCCACCATGCTGTCCCAAAATGTCCTCTACAATCCGTGACGTCACGCGTAGGCGGCGTCATACCGAGACGTTTTCAGCAGGATATTTCGCGCAAAATTTAAAATTGCACTTTAGTAAGCTAACCCGGCATGTGTTGCAATGTTAAGATTTCATCATTGATATATAAACTATCAGACTGCGTGGTCGGTAGTAGTGGGTTTCAGTAGGCCTTTAACAGCTCATTGAGTCAGGCAAGAGCCTTCATATTTTACTTGTTCAAGTGCTGTTTTGCAACACATAGAATGGACCTGCTATCCCCGTTTAAATAAGAAAATCGCATTTCAGTAGGCCTTTAAGATAATCTCTGGTAAAGAATCACTGCTCCAATTATCTGAAGCTGAAAGTTCACGCCTTGCAATTTTGTGGAGTTCGCAAACGGTCTGACACAGGTCGGGAAGGGCTGTTTCGGTCATGTGTTTACGACCAGGCAAGCAGTAACACGGCTCTATTTACTCCATCAAGTGGCAAAATCTTGAATCCTCCACCACTGAGTGGTTGATCATCCAATAGTGTGAATTCGATTTACCGTAAACGCCGACTGCACATTGGGATTCTCGTAAAAATGTTTCTTTCCGTAGGAAATCCCACCTGTAAATTTGCTTTATGTACACTATATGGACAAAATGACAGAAATTGACAGTGGAAGAAAGTACTGTAATTGCACCAAACCCCCCCAGTCCATGCATGCCAGCAGCACCGTTGGGTTTGGGATTCAAGGTGTGAGTGATGGGTTTGATGGCAACCAAACTCTCTCCTTCACATTTGATCCCACAGGCCCTATTAGTCAATTACACCTCAGCTCTAGCTGATTTATACAAGCTGAAAACATACCCGAGTCCTCCGCATCAAACACTTCCTGAGATGTATCCTTCCTGTGGAGCCAAGGTGTGTGTGTGTGTTGTGACTAATTCAGGAGAAGGCAAATTATTCAGTACCTTGCCGTTTCTCTCTTCCGGCCTTTAAACTCATTATTGTTTGGGGAAAGACAGAATTGCTAATTAAAAAGTAGACATTTTTAATTCATGCTTATTAAAGCTTGGATTGTCACATCAACAATATTCTCCTGAACCTCTTGAGCCTATACAGCACACGTGTCAAACTCAAGGCCCGAGGGCCACATCATTTACTGGACACAATGTGTCAATAAAGTACCTTATATTTTCTTACTAGTTGACAGAAAAAATATATATGTACAGCATGAAATTGCCTGCCTTTTAAAAAAAAAATTTAATGGTATCCAATATTGTAGCAAATATTGTATTAACATGTGATCATACTTTCCAAAAAATTTTTGGTCAAAATCAAAATAAATACTTAAATATCTGTTTGACCTATGATTTCAAAGCAAGTTATCCATCAAAATTGTACACTGTAAAAACGACAATACATTTTCCGGTAACATTCCCAGTGTTTTTTTTTTTTACAGAATATTAGTATAGATTTAAAAATATATAACCACTGTTTTTTTTATGGTAAAACTCTACTATGCAAAGCGAAAGCCATTTATCAACAACACCCAGAAACGCCGTAAGCGACAGAGCTGCAATTTTTTAACTGTAAAATCTACAGTTGTTGCTTTTACACTGTATTACTGTGAATGGAAAAAAACGGTACCACATGTTTTACGGTAAAAAAACTGGCCGCTCAGTTTCAAGGTTTTTTTTTCCCATTTACAGTAATTTTAAAAAAAACAGCATACATTATACAGTAAAATTCTGGCGACTAAGCTGCCATTTTGTCCCATAAAATTACAGTGGAACTGTCTTTCCATTTACCAAAAATTGTTGTTAAAAAAACCCTAAAAAACAGTACAGTAAAATTTTGGTGACGGAGTTGCCAGTTTTTTACTGTAAAATATACAGATTTGTTTTATCAGGGTACGTTAAAAAAAATCTAATAGAAAGGCAAATTCATATATTATTCGCTGTCCCTCTGATGGTAGCCGTAAATGTGATGTGGCCTTCAATAAAAACTAATTTGACACCCCTGCTATATAGTGTAGTTTGTGTTATAAGCTAATCATTAGTACACCATCATATTATACATACATGTTTATTTACATACTTCTTTAATTGTTTCCAAACGGTGCCTGTAAAACGGCTGATCAAACAAAACAGAAGTCATCGTCATGGACCAACTAGCTATGAAGGCTCGCTCTCCAATCAGTAAACAAACTCGATAACTCCACGGTGACGTTTTGGTAAATTTATGATACTGATACAACACAAAAAGAATGCCATTTGCTAATGCTAACGACGCTAGCTTGATAACATTACCAGTACATGTACAAATATGCATGAAAACACTCGTACAGATATCACACATGGATTGTTTAGCAAGTATTTTTTGTTTTAGCTATATTGTAAAACTTACCAACGTTGCTAGGAATGATAAATGAAGAATTCATACAAGTAGTAACGCTATGGATGAATACTTCCAGTGCAAGGAATGGTTGGAGTGTCCGCCCTGAGACTGGAAGGTTGTGAGTTCAAACCCCTGGCCGAGTCATACTAAAGACTATAAAAATGGGACCCATTGCCTCCCTGCTTGGCACTCAGCATCAAGGGTTGGAATTGGGGGTTAAATCACCAAAATGATTACCAAGCGCGGCCATTGCTGCTGCTCACTGCTCCCCTCACCTCCCAGGGGGTGAACATGGGGATGGGTCAAATGCAGAGGATAATTTCACCACACCTAGTGTGTGTGAGACTATCGTTGGAGACGTTAACTTCAAACGGAAGAATATTTTCCACCTGCAGCACCAGCAGTGAGCAAACTTGTCCAAAAGAAAGACAATAACAATAACACACATTTTCCGTGTCCCTGCAGGTGTTCTACAAAAACTTTTTTTTTTTTAATACAAAACATTATGACCGTGAGCGGAACAAATACATACATTAGATTAGATTTAGATTAGATTTATTGGTCCCCTTGGGGAAATTCATTGTCACTGCCGTACATTTAAACACTAGACATTACACATCACACAAAAAAAAATAACAAAAAGACATCATACATGACCAACACACATTTACAGGCTTGTCAGACAGGTCGGCCGGGCCTGCTGTTAAGGGCGGCTATAGCTGCAGGGATCAGGCTTTTCCTGAGGCGGGCACTCCGGAATTTGATTGTTCTGTACCTGCGCCCTGATGGTAGTGGGATGATGTATTGGTGTAGTGGGTGAGTGATATCCTGGACTATTGTTTTTGCCAGTCGGGTGATGGACCTGTGGTTTAAGTCTGAAATGTTGGGTGTGGGTAGGCCGATGATTTTAGCTGCTATGTTTGTAATGCGTGTGAGTTTGGTCCGGTTGGTTACAGAAAGCATGGTGAAAAAACATGTGGAACAGTACAGAAGGATGGGTTGAACAATGCTTTGGTAAAGTAACAACAGGAGATGAGGTGCAACGTATAGTCCTTTAAGTTTACGGATGGCTGACAGTCTTTGTTGACTTCTTTTTTGAATGTCCGTGGTGTGTTGATCAAAGGTGAGTTTATTGTCCAAGGTTACGCCCAGGTATTTAAAAGTGTCAACTGTTTTAACTGTTTGTGTGTTTATGATGGTGGGGTTCTGAGGTGAGGGGGGTTTGAACCATATTTATTTTGTTTTATTGACATTGATTTCCAGATAACTGGCTGTGCATGACTCTGTGAAATGTTTGACTGTGTTATGATAGTCCAGGATGGATTGACTGTTGGAGAGGAGTGCGAGAATGGCTGTGTCATCTGAGTATTTTAAGTATGTTGTGGTGGGTGAGATGCTACGGCAGTCATTGGTGTAGAGTGTGTACAGGAAAGGGCTCAACACACATCCCTGTGGGACCCCGGTGTTGATGGTAAGCATTAGCTGCACCGTTTTATAAGCCGCAGGATACAAAGCGTGGGGAAAAAAGTGAAGGCTTTTAATTCGAAAAATAATTACAAAGGGGCTGTTTGCAACTTGCTCTGTTACATATTTTAAACAAAAATATATTTAAAAAAACAACACCAGCTAGCTTATGTTACCATCATGTTTTTTTCTTAAAGTGTCTTTATTTTTCACAATTAGTAATTTTAGTAAATTATAATAAATACAGCTGCATTCAGGTAGAAGGCGGGGTACACGCTGGACAAGTCATTGCAGGGCCAACACAAGGGACAAGCGGTACAAAATGGATGGATGGATGGATATTAAATACAATTGCTCAACAGGCCGAGGAATTTGATTCCCTTACACACATGTACGTGCACTTACACAAAAGCAATACAAGAGAAGCGACTAACAGTTTGCAGTTATGTTGTTACTGTACTTCGGAGAGTTAGCGTCCTCCGGGCATCACCACCTGTGGCTCCTGGGGACTCACTGCATCGACAGTCTATCTATATCACTGGTCATTATGAGTATGCATAACATATCTGTCATGTTATGTGACACGTGTACGGCATGACGTAGAATGACTACAGAAAGCTTGAGACATGGAGGTTCTCTGTGTTTGAGGGTTGCAGCAAGCACAGTGTTTATATGTATGTTGTTAAAGTGTTAATAATAAAATAGTGTTATTGAAGACATTCATATTGCTCCTAATTTGTTTTCATTTATGGGCACCTGTGCTCCAAGTGAAAAAGCTAAGCGTACAGGCGTGCATACGATATTAAAACGTCCATAAAACACAACATTTCCATGACAAACTTTACCTAGTTTGAAAATAATGTTAGCCACTCTGAACATTACAACTGGTATTCCTCTACTTCCAAAGTGCACTGCACATGAAGACAAAAGAGTGCAAAGATGTTAATTTTGTTTATATTATTACTGTTCACCCTTAGAATGGAGCCACGTTTTTTATGTTAGCCCATTGTTTGGAGTAACACTGAAATTAATCAGACCAGAAACAATGGTGCTTTTACTATAATAGACCTATTAAGGCTCATTTGTAACTTCCTGTGATTCATTTTTAATTAATCTACTTATGGCCAATTTGACATTTGGAGGTGAAATCTCATTTCTGTTGGCACTTTCAAATCAGACATAGCGTTAGGGACGCATTTAGCCGTGTCATTTAATGAGTAATTTATGTTATGTGAATTATAGATTTGGATTAAATGTTATCTAGTTTTTCAATGAGATGAAAACTAAATTGAGTTTTTTTTAAATACACGTACAATTTCATATACCGTATTTTCCGCACTATAAGGCGCACCTAAAAACCACAAATTTTCTCAAAAGCTGACAGTGCGCCTTATAACCCGGTGCGCTTTATATATGGATTAATATTAAGATTCATTTTCATAAAGTTTCGGTCTCGCAACTACGGTAAACAGCCGCCATCTTTTTTCCCCGTAGAAGAGGAAGTGCTTCTTCTTCTACGCAAGCAACCGCCAAGGTAAGCACCCGCCCCCATAGAACAGGAAGCGCTTCTTCTTCTACTGTAAGCAACCACCCGCCCGCGTAGAAGAAGAAGAAGCGCGCGGATATTACGTTTCATTTCCTTTCCTTTGTGTGTTTACATCTGTAAAGACCACAAAATGGCTCCTACTAAGCGACAGGGATCCGGTTCATGAAAAGACGCAATCTCTCCATCCGCACACGGATTACTATTTCACAGCAACTGCCTAAAGACTTTCAAGAAAAGCTGGCTACTTTCCGTGCATATTGTAAAAACAAGATAGCTGAAAAAAAAGATCCGGCCAGAGAACATTATCAACATGGACGAGGTTCCACTGACTTTTGATATTCCTGTGAACCGCACTGTGGATACAACGGGAGCACGTACGGTGAATATTCGCACCACAGGGAATGAGAAGTCATCCTTCACTGTGGTTCTAGCTTGCCATGCTAATGGCCAGAAACTTCCACCCATGGTGATATTCAAAAGGAAGACCTTGCCAAAAGAGACCTTTCCAGCCGGCGTCATCATAAAAGCTAACTCGAAGGGATGGATGAAGAAAAGATGAGCGAGTGGTTAAGGTAAGTTTACGCGAAGAGGCCGGGTGGCTTTTTTCACGCAGCTCCGTCCATGTTGATATACGACTCTGTGCGCGCCCACATCACGCTGGTTTTTAATATATTATTAAAGATTGACTGACCTATCTGACTGTTTTTTTGACATTCCTTTAGCGCAGTTAGATGCGGCTTATAACACGGGGCGTCTTATAGGTGGACAAAGTTTTGAAATATGCCGTTCATTGAAGGCGCGGCTTATAACCCAGGGCGCCTTATGGTGCGGAAAATACGGTACATTAATCCATCAAAGTGTCTAGTATTCTATTTGTTTTGTTTTACCAGTGGGCCTAACACAAACTATACAAAGATATATAGATAGTACTTTATTGATTCCTTCAGGAGAGTTCCCTCAGGAAAATTTAAATTTCAGCAGCAGTGTACAGAATTGAGATCGAATTTAAAAAAAAGTAAATAATGGGGGTATAAATGGAAATAAAATTGAAAATATTACAAAAACAATACAAATAAAAAGCAACAATAACATAAAAATATAACAGTAAAAATAATAATATAACAAGAGAAACTATGCAGTAGTGACCATGTTATGAAAATGTATTGCACTGTTTTTTGTTGCAGTTTATTTCAGTATTGTTATTGTTTTGCATCCCCTGTCATCCTAGTATCCCCCTCCTAGTTTTTTAGTCTATTAGTCCTATAGATACATCAATAATGTATAATAATAATAATAAAGATCAACCTCACAATAAAACACATAACCACAAAGGTGTGTCTTTTAAATGATAAAAATATATATTGTGTAATATCCATACTCAAGAAGATATGTTAACAAGGGCTGTGTACTATGGAAAATTGACTTTAGGACATGTATTCACAAATTCTCTGAATTGATTAAGGAAGTGGTCAGGTGACACAGTGACAAGCCAAAGTAAAAGTAATGTGAGCATACAATTGATGCTACATCGACATCTAGTGCTTAAATTATGTATTACAAAAATATACACCAAAAATGTTACACTGCTTTAGATCAGTTTTTACTGTTCCTTAATTTGTGATAAAGCATACAAACAACTAAATCATTTATAGTCGATAGATGGGTTCACAAAATGTTTTATACCATCTTGTAATTTATGGTCATTTTATCAATAATCCAGTGACTGTTAATCATCAGGCATTTTTGTCCATACATCATTTTATAATAAAACAGATTACGTGTTAATTTGCCATATTTAATTGCCATAAAACTTGATACACACACTGCAGCATTTCCACTGTCCACTTCCAACTTTAAAGATAGCAAAATAGTAAATAAATCCATCAATTTTCTATATTGCTTGTCCTCATTAAGACTAACAGTCTACAATTAAACCAACAGGTCTGTTTTGGTCTGTAGGAGAAATACTACGAGAAAACCTATATCAGCACGAGAGAACATGCAAACTTCACAGAGTCCACACAAAAGATCTACTAACACTTAAAAAGTAAAACACTTTATTTATTTACAAATTGATATAAATACAGTCTAGTGTACTAACAAGTTTATTGGACTCCAATGTAAGCAACCTTTGAAAAAAAACCCTGTCTGGATTACCATTGAAACCGTTAAAATGACTATTTTTTTCACAATACTGTAAAAATAATCATATTTTTTTAAAAGGTGCATTGAACAGGCTGAGAGTGGTCAGAGAACAGAGCGATACTTACAAGCAAACATGAACCACACCGCACAAACATTCTCTGGATAAATAAAGACTCGGACACGGACAGCCAGCCTCACATGGTCACCACGGCAACACACTATCTCCTCACAGAACGGGGACCTGCACAATGACACAAGACACAGAAGCAAATGTGAATAACTGTGTTGAATACAATAGCTAATTTACATTACACTCACCAGGATAGAGAAAATAAACTAATTTCGGTCACAATTAGGTGACCTAAATATTACTAACTCCTTTTCATCACAGCACACTACAATAACGCATTGTTAATTAATGCCTTTTGATAAGAGAGTATACATGTTTTGTATTTTTCATTTAAGGTAATATATTAAGGGGTCTAAGTATATAAACATAGTAAATATTAATTTCATATTCTTCTATCAGGTATTTTACATCTTATCAGACACATTATTAAGGGCAGTGCGGTCAAGCAATTAAAAGAATGAGTGATTAATTATGATTTTTAATTAATCTTTTTTTTATGTTACCTAAAAGGCTGAGAAAAGCCCTCAAGTGGTTTGAAGTAATGTGTTGTTTTAACTGACTTGAACGATGCAGTTTGTTTTCTTTAGTCAAATAAAACATCAGATCCATATAGAGTGCTTAAGTTAACACATTTAAAAACATTAAGAACACTTTTCTGAGCAATAAGTATTGAATGTTGAGCATGTTACTTTTCCTCTGCTTCAGTTCATTTGAAATAAATAAAACAGTCCCATTAATTATAGTGCTAGCATATGTTACCAACATTGGTTTAATAGAACACATTTAAAAAACAAATGTTTATATATGTCACAATTACATGTTTGTAAAACATTTCCCACGATTCGGCTACATTTTTTCCTGACTGTCAATCACATATGTCTCATATATGTACATTAATGTGCAACATTATCTCATGTTCTAAACTTTATTACACGACAGTACAAGAAGTTATTTACTTACTTACCCAGATTCCGATCTAACAAAGGTCTTAACTCATTCTCTTTCTATGCCACATCAATGTGGAATGCGCTCCCAACAGGTATAAAAGAAAGGGCATCTCTATCCTCCTTCAAAACCGCAATAAAAGTACCCCTCCAGGCAACTTCAACCCTAAACTAACACCCTCCCGGATTGTTAATAATCAAATGCAAACAATCAAATGCAGATATTTTCATTTTGCCTTCTGGTCTCTCTCTCTCTCTCTATATCCACTACTTGCTGTACATATCCTACCAAGTCAGACCTACACTGTTTCAATATCAATTTCTCTGTTCTCAATTGTTGATGACTGATGAAAACAAACAAACCTACCCCCCCCCCCCACCCCCCCCCCCCCCACCCCATACCCCGAATTGTAAATAATGTAAATAATTCAATGTATACACCCTGATGATTATCTTGTGTGATGACTGTATTATGATGATAGTATATATGATAGTATATATCTGTATCATGAATCAATTTTAGTGGACCCCGACTTAAACAAGTTGAAAAACTTATTCGGGTGTTACCATTTAGTGGTCAATTGTACGGAATATGTACTTCACTGTGCAACCTACTAATAAAAGTCTCAATCAATCAATCAATGTCCACTGGCAGACATGTGTGCGATTACAACAACATTCTCCTCCATGTAAGTGTCTTCTGATTTTTTTCCACATCATTGTGTATGTAATATATCACTGTATTGATTCACAGATGTGTTATAGTAGTATAAAGTCAGCATTAGTGTTGTCCCAAAACCAGTATTTAGGTACCGGTACCAAAATGTATTTTGATATTCTAAACTTTCAGAACAAAGGGCACCACAAAAAAAAAAAACCTCATTATTGGCTTTATTTTAACAGAAAATGTTATGATATATTAAACATACGTTTCTTATTGCAATGAAAGAACAATTGTGTCCTTAAATAAGATAGTGAACATATTAGGCAACTTTTCTTTTAGTAGTAAGTAAGCAAACGGGATACAAAGGTTCCTAATTTGGCTGCTGACGTATGCAGTCACATTTTGTGTCATTTCTCATTTTATTATTTTGTCAATATTATGAGGAACAAGGTTTAGACGATGGATGGATTAATAATCTATGTGTACATATACTGTTATTATCTGGTAACTTTCTGTATCAACATGTTCTATCTACACTTTTCTTCTGTTTGGATACTTCACGTAAGTTTTGGGTGAAGCTCCACATTTACAAACCATTAAAATACCAAGTACTTACAGGGTCACACAGGGTACTTTATTAGTACCAGGATACCATACAACACTAGGGATGTCCGATAATGGCTTTTTGCCGATATCCGATATTCCGATATTGTCCAACTCTTTAATTACCGATACCGATATCAACCGATATATGCAGTCGTGGAATTAACACATTATTATGCCTAATTTGGACAACCAGGTATGGTGAAGATAAGGTACTTTAAAAAAAAAATAATAAAATAAGATAAATAAATTAAAAACATTTTCTTGAATAAAAAAGAAAGTAAAACAATATAAAAACACTAGTAACTAATGAAAATTTGTCAAATTAACTGTTAAAGGTTAGTACTATTAGTGGACCAGCAGCACGCACAATCATGTGTGCTTACGGACTGTATCCCTTGCAGACTGTATTGATATATATTGATATATAATGTAGGAACCAGAATATTAATAACAGAAAGAAACAACCCTTTTGTTTGAATGAGTGTGAATGGGTGTAAATGGGGGAGGGAGGTTTTTTGGGTTGGTGCACTAATTGTAAGTGTATCTTGTGTTTTTTATGTTGATTTAATTAAAAAAAATAAAATAAATTATACCGATAATAAAAAAACGATACCGATAATTTCCAATATTACAATTTAACGCATATATCCGATGCCGATATTATCGGACATCTCTACTAGTCAGCATAAAGAGGGTCAAAACATACCTGGAAGTGACGCCATTGCCCCATAGCTTGTGTAATAGATATTTGCGTTTTACGCAAGAAACAAAAAATAAATAAACATTGTCTACTGTACGCTAAAAACAAGACAGCATTCTGACTTACACTAACCATAAACAAACTTTTGATACTTCTTTATGTTATTATGAATACGTTGCACTGTTTTTTGTTGTAATTCATCATTTTATTATTCATATTATATAATATCATCAATAAACAGCTGCTAACATCACCAGCCAAGTCTCGTGACAAAGTGAGACCTCTTTTTCGCCGTGGCTACATATCATCTTGAGCTGCATGGCGGTTGTGTTGTTGCTCTCAGCAAAGCACAAAAAGATGGCAAGACAACTTGCAGACATACAGAGGCGATAACATTAAAGAATAAAAAAATAGATTGAAGCGATTAAAAAACAAAACACGCTGACTGTAATTAATTACCGTAATCGCAATTAATGCGATAACTTCACAACCCTATTTAAGAGTAGATATTGTTTTAACATTACCCTCTTCAAGCAAAAAAATAATAATAATGTTCTCATTATTTAGCTTTTAATACCTTCTAGGGGGGTTTGTACTGCTGTACAAACAAACAGCCACTGACCGGGGTGGTGGTTCCTCTCTTTAAGAAGGGGAACCGGAGGGTGTGTTCTAACTATCGTGGGATCACACTCCTCAGCCTTCCCGGTAAGGTCTATTCAGGTGTACTGGAGAGGAGGCTACGCCGGATCGTCGAACCTTGGATTCAGGAGGAACAGTGTGGTTTTCGTCCTGGTCGTGGAACTGTGGACCAGCTCTATACTCTCGGCAGGGTCCTTGAGGGTGCATGGGAGTTTGCCCAACCAGTCTACATGTGTTTTGTGGACTTGGAGAAGGCATTCGACCGTGTCCCTCGGGAAGTCCTGTGGGGAGTGCTCAGAGAGTATGGGGTATCGGACTGTCTGATTGTGGCAGTCCGCTCCCTGAATGATCAGTGCCAGAGCTTGGTCCGCATTGCCGGCAGTAAGTCGGACACGTTTCCAGTGAGGGTTGGACTCCGCCAAGGCTGCCCTTTGTCACCGATTCTGTTCATAACTTTTATGGACAGAATTTCTAGGCGCAGTCAAGGCGTTGAGGGGATCTGGTTTGGTGGCTGCAGGATTAGGTCTCTGCTCTTTGCAGATGATGTGGTCCTGATGGCTTCATCTGGCCAGGATCTTCAGCTCTCACTGGATCGGTTCGCAGCTGAGTGTGAAGCGACTGGGATGAGAATCAGCACCTCCAAGTCCGAGTCCATGGTTCTCTCCCGGAAAAGGGTGGAGTGCCATCTCCGGGTTGGGGAGGAGATCTTGCCCCAAGTGGAGGAGTTCAAGTACCTCGGAGTCTTGTTCACGAGTGACGGAAGAGTGGATCGTGAGATTGACAGGCGGATCGGTGCGGCGTCTTCAGTAATGCGGACGCTGTATCGATCTGTTGTGGTGAAGAAGGAGCTGAGCCGGAAGGCAAAGCTCTCAATTTACCGGTCGATCTACGTTCCCATCCTCACCTATGGTCATGAGCTTTGGGTTATGACCGAAAGGACAAGATCACGGGTACAAGCGGCCGAAATGAGTTTCCTCCGCCGGGTGGCGGGGCTCTCCCTTAGAGATAGGGTGAGAAGCTCTGCCATCCGGGAGGAACTCAAAGTAAAGCCGCTGCTCCTCCACATCGAGAGGAGCCAGACGAGGTGGTTCGGGCATCTGGTCAGGATGCCACCCGAACGCCTCCCTAGGGAGGTGTTTAGGGCACGTCCGACCGGTAGGAGGCCGCGGGGAAGACCCAGGACACGTTGGGAAGACTATGTCTCCCGGCTGGCCTGGGAACGCCTCGGGGTCCCACAGGAAGAGCTGGACGAAGTGGCTGGGGAGAGGGAAGTCTGGGTTTCCCTGCTTAGGCTGCTGCCCCCGCGACCCGACCTCGGATAAGCGGAAGAAGATGGATGGATGGATGGATATTGTTTTAGCATTACCCTCTTCAAGCAAAAAAAAAAACATGTTCTCATTATTTAGCTTTTAATACCTTCTAGGGGGGTTTGTACTGCGGTACAAACAAACAGCCACTAGCCAGAACAGCGTTCTAAGTTTTGTTGGACATGCTTATGTGTGATTTAGTGATATTCTTAGCACTGAATGATTACACACGTGTGCTTTGAATTACCTGGCTGACAAGGGAAGACTACAGAAAACAGCGAATGGATTTGGACTGGCAAAGCAGACGGTATCAGTTATTGTCGATCGATTACTCAACATCTAGGTCCAGAGTATATAAAGTCACCAAAAACTAATGGACAATGAAGGTGAAGGCAAAAGAGTGAGGAGTGTCCTGACCAGAAACTAGATCACTAGATTGATTGTTGAAAAATATTTTTTATCACATTGTTTACTTTCAGGTGTCCATTAAAGATTTGATTAATTAATTAATTTATTATAGGCTCAGGTGTGATTCACTACAATAGGGCATTGTGTGTGTGGACAGGGATAAGGTTAAGTGGGATATACCCTGTATAACAGGGATGGGCAATTAATTTTTACCTGGGGCCGCATGAGCAACCCGAGCACTGCTGGAGGGCCACATCGACAATATTTCAATAAAATGTTGCTCAATATTATTTTTGATATGTACCGTAAGATAAATAATAATAATAATAATAATAATAATAATAATAATAAATAATAATACTTTCATTTAACCTAACTTAACTTTATACCAAAAGCACTGCTTTGGAAATAATTTGTACCCCTTTCAGAGATCACATTTAGTTCCCCTTAAACATCCTCATGTTGCACAATGAAATGTAAGCATAGGATGAAGTGTGCATTCCTGTAACTTTCTCTAGTAACAGCATTCCATGATTAATATGAATAAATTAACATTAATAATAAATGACAGTAAGCGGTAGAAAATGGATGGAAAATGGATGGAATAAATAACAGTAAAATAAGCACATGTATGACTGAGGAGTCATAGTGTAACTTTGTGGGGTGTTTGAGTTGTCCGACTTTTTGTGTGGCCATAAACGCACTAGTGGTTTAGTGGTATGCGTGTTGGTGACAGATGACAAGTTGATTTTGGCCTGGTTTGTACGGCAGAAAATGACTAGTTTTTTTAGATAGAAGTGTTTTACTCATGTTTTTGGTGTGGTTATGGCCGAATATAAACAGTTTTGCTGAATAAAGTGATCGATATAATTCCTGGCCTCGGAGCATCTCGATAGACGTTACAATAATTGAACGGTGTTCAATTGAACGGTGTTGACGAACACCGTTAGGGCCGCTTGTTGTCACTGTCACTCAGAGTTGCATTGCAAAATTACACAGAATAAATGTGTTTATTTTGTTTAGAATTCAGATGGCATTTGATTTGGTGCGCGGCATATATTTGCTGTGCGCAGAGGACGCTTGAGCAGTGCGCAATTGCGCAGGCGCGCACCTTAAAGGGAACGTTACTTGGCAGTCCATGTCTTGTTGAAAACACGCCATTCGTCATCAAGTTCTCTTTTTAGCGTCTTGGGTGTAAACCGTGCATCACTTGTCACTGTGCACCTTCACTCACAGGTTACACCCGGACATACGCCCATAAATAACACTTTTCAAAATAAAAGCAGCACAGTTGTATTGCGCGCACGACATAGATGTTTTTTCAACTTTATTTTGTAATTTGTGATTGCAGCTTTTCACATTCACTGACAATCACGCACGCGCATACGTCCACACGGAAGTAATACAAATAACGCTTTTCAAAACAAAAGCAGCACCGTTGTATTGCACACTCGACATAGATACTTTTTAAAATGTATTTTGTAATTTATGATTGGCCTCAGGCGGGCCAGACAGGGACGCACAAAGGGCCGGATGTGGCCCGCGGGCCTCAAAATGCCCCGGTCTGCTGTATAACCTTAGTCGGCATAGTGTAGAAGCAGCCTAAATCTAAACACAAAATCAGGCCTGCCTTCTTTAAATGGAATGACTTAGTTTAATATATTGTCTATACAAAATCACACTTAAGGTTGTATAGCTTACTTAAGGCATGTGGCGAAGACTCTTCGGGCATTGCGGTGCAGGAAGTGGATGGGGAAGCCTTTAAAGGTGTGCCCGTCCGGGACCGCTCGCCGTACTGCGTCCTGAAATTCCTCATTCCCACAGGAGATCCCATTGCAGCGCTCCATCTCGTAGGCTGATAACGCTGAGGACAACAGATAGGACAGGTTGTCGTCCCAGACTGTCGTAAGGTTCAAGTCCTGGAGGACAAAAATGATGCATCAGTTCATCTGTGATTAAAAATGTGAATGTAGAAGTACAATTTAATGGATTACTATACAAAAACTCATATTTATCTAGGATTGGAAGAGTTTTTAAAAATTCCCAAATATCAAGTGTTCTGCATCGTTTACTGTTGCGCCAAGTTGTACCTTCCTGTACTCGGAGATCAGGTACCTCATCTCCAGCTCAAGCTGATTGCTGGCGGCAGAAGAAACGAGAGATGAGGAGCTGAGCGGAGGCAGAGGAGGCAGCGAGCTGGTGGCGCCAGAGTCACAAACAGACTGGAGAGCCTCCTCACTCATCGCTTTCCACCGAGATGGGTTCTAAAAAGAGTGTTGGTACACAAGCGTAACTTTCTGAACTTGATTATTTCTAGGAGTACTGCAACCTTTCTTTAACCATTTAGAGTCATGTGCCTACCCGGAGGTCAAAGACACACAGCTCCACAGAGTCAGAGGGCTGACAATTGGCCAGGAAGCTCTGGTGGTTGAAGACGCAGCCCGCCGTGCGATAGGGGTATGAGGGTTTCGACTGTGAGGCCATGGGTGGGGCGTCGGGGTCTATGGTCTGATGAAGGTATCTGCCCATGCATTTGGAGTGATGTACATTTAGTAACAGAAAGATACTCACAGATTACACTGGTTAAAACTCACAAATAAATAATCAATGCTTGGTTAAAGGTAGGATTTGGTCAACTCCACAAACAAGCCTGGAGGCGCATGTCGGGATCTACAAAACCCAAAACCAGTGAAGTTGGCACGTTGTGTAAATCGTACATAAAAACAGAATACAATCCTTTTCAACTTATATTCAATTGAATAGACTGCAAAGACAAGATATTTAATGTTGAAACTGAGAAACTTAATTTATTTTGCAAATTAATCATTAACTTATCATTTAATGACAGCAACACATTGCAAAAAAATTGGCACAGGGGCATTTTTACCACTGTGTTACATCACCTTTCCTTTTAACAACACTCAGTAAACGTTTGGGAACTGAAGAGACCAATTTTTGAAGATTTTCAGATGGAATTCTTTCCCATTCTTGCTTGATGTACAGCTTAAGTTGTTCAACAGTCCGGGGTCTCCGTTGTGGTATTTTAGGCTTCATAATGTGCCACACATTTTCAATGGGAGACAGATCTGGACTACAGGCAGGCCAGTCTAGTACCCGCACTCTTTTACTATGAAGCCACACTGTTGTAACACGTGCAGAATGTGGCTTAGCATTGTCTTGCTTAAATAAGCAGGGGCGTCCATGAAAAAGACGTTGCTTGGATGGCAACATATGTTGCTGCAAAACCTGTATGTACCTTTCAGCATTAATGGTGCCTTCACAGATGTGTAAGTTACCCATGCCTTGGGCACTAATACACCCCCATACCATCACTGATGCTGGCTTTTGAACTTTGCGCCTATAACAATCCAGATGGTTATTTTCCTCTTTGGTCCACAGGACACCACGTCCGCAGTTTCCAAAAACAATTTGAAATCTGGACTCTCCACTTTGCATCAGTGCATCTTAGATGAGCTCGGGCCCAGCAAAGCCGGCGGCGTTTCTGGGTGTTGTTGATAAATGGCTTTCGCTTTGCATAGTAGAGTTTTAACTTGCACTTACAGATGTAGCGACAAACTGTAGTTACTGACAGTGGTTTTCTGAAGTGTTCCTGAGCCCTTTACACACTAATGTCGGTTTTGGATACAGTAACGCCTGAGGGATCAAAGGTCACGGGCAATCAATGTTGGTTTTCGGCCTTGCGCTTACGTGCAGTGATTTCTCCAGATTCTCTGAACCTTTTGATGATATTACGGACCGTAGACGGTGAAATCCCTAAATTCCTTGCAATAGCTCGGTGAGAAATGTTGTTCTTGAACTGTTCGACATTTTCCTCGCGCATTTGTTCACAAAGTGGTGACCCTTGCCCCATCCTTGTTTGGGAATGACTGAGCATTTCATAGAAGCTGCTTTCATACCCAATCATGAGTATACCCATGAGTCTTTTTTGCCACTTGTGCCAGCTTTTTTGAAACATGTTGCAGGCATCAAATTCCAAATGAGTTAATATTCGCAAAAAATAACAAAGTTTACCAGTTCAAACATTAAGTATTTTGTCTTTGCAGTGTATTCAATTGAATATAGGTTGAAAAGGATTTGCAAATCATTGTATTCTGTTTTATTTACGATTTACACAACGTGCCAACTTCACTGGTTTTGGGTTTTGTATATATTGCTTCACGCTGCTGGGAGCCTTTTTCTCCTTCAAAGTCCTCCAAAGCATGATAAATGGTCATTGATTGCCCGCATGATGGCAGGAAAGTAGCAGCGTGTATATTGATTCTTAAAATGAATCAAAACCTCCCCCCGGCCAGATTCCTTATTAAACTCATGACGTTTCGCGGTCCTATTTGAAGACACCAGCAGTCTGGACATGGTCCGTGGTCCGTAGTTTGGACACCCCTGATTGTGCATTAAAATGTGTTCATGAGCAAGGACAAAGAGGTTGCTTTAGTTGAAATCTACTAGTAGCGAGCCATCACAAATAGATAAATAATATATGAAATGTAAAAAATGTAAAGGAAACACTGTTCTCTAGATTAAGTCTGTGTTGCTTCTCAGTGAACCACCAAGACACAGCACTGTTCAAAAATGCAAGAGCTGAACGCACTTATGTTGAGAGTTACTTTGCAAATTAGAAAGAAAAAAACAAACAAACCTGCGCGCAGTCAGGCTCTCCCAGAAAGTTACACTCCCATCTGTACCTTGCGTGAGAACCCATGTGTGAGGTGTGCCCTTTGCTTTGGTGCCCACACACACATACGCGTCAAGGCCGAAACCCAACAAGAGGCTGCACAACAGGGTCGAGTGGTCCTCACAGTCTCCCTATTGGACAGAAGAGAAATTAGGTTAACAAGTAGTATACTAACCAGAAAGGCAGTCCACTCTTTTGGTCCCATACTGTAATCTTATATACAGTATATAATATTAAGTAGGACTCAGCTGGGTCAATCATCGGTGCTGATATTTGTCATTTTGATTTATATCGGAATCGGCATCTTTTTATTCGTGTCGGTCTTTTTTTTAAATTAATATTGATAATAGATAGTACTATTCACCTCTATTTTCACAGTTTATATAATCTAAAATGTAACAATCATCGAACAAATATCTATGTACTTGACATTATTAAATGTTTTGGTATAATTTTATCAAACAAAATCTGTTTTCTTTTTCGTAATACAGAAATGTATCAGAGCTGTTATCTATTTTATGGAAGAATGGAGTTAATCATAGAACTGGCACCCAAAGTCATTAAAAAAGTATTGAGTTTGAAAGGAGAATCGATTTTGAATCAAATCGTTACCCCTAAGAATTTAATCGAATTGCGTGGTGCCCAAAGATTCACAGCCCGAGTGATCAGCCTGCAAATGATCTATCAGTATCCAAACTTGAGAATAAAATAATTTCATAAATCACAGTTGACATTATTAAGGGATACATTTTATTTCAGCCTGTATGTGTGGCAGGGATACAAATTATTTCGGAGAGACACAGTCTCCAACGACACCTGTCAGTCTGAGAGAAAACTGTCGGACAATAATCGCTGTTTAACTACCAAGTTATTTAACTTTACCTTTTTCTGTGTTGATTGAAAAATTGCAAGCAGAAAAAATTTAAATATTGTTTGATCAAGTGTGTACTGAAGTTGTTTTTTGATTTTTTTTTACTAGTAGTATAGAGCGGTTCAAGATATAATAGAAGTGCATCATATAACCCTATATGAACTACGGGGTGTTGAATAATATATCATACTGCTGTTATACATTAGGAAGCTATTTATTCATTAAATAATTTATTTAACTTTATAAGAAATGCAACTGTGCCAAGGAACTCCCAGCATATTTTGTTTTTGTTTACTTGTTTTGAATGAACATGCTTCAGGCATTTAAACAAAATTAAATGTTTGAGTTTGTAGTAGTATTATTCAAAATGTTGACACCAATACAGTATGCCATTTTTACTGTAAATAATGCACCTGGGGATAGGTTGATTGGCAAAAAAAAATTGGCCCTAGTGTGTGAATGTGAGTGTGAATGTTGTCTGTCTATCTGTGTTGGCCCTGTGATGAGGTGGCGACGTGTCCAGAGTGTACCCCGCCTTCCGCCCGAATGCAGCTGAGATAGGCTCCAGCACCCCCCGCGACCCCGAAAGGGATAAGCGGTAGAAAATGGATGGATGGATGGAATATATATTAAGTGGGGTAGACTCCAGCTTGGAAGAGAAACGGTTGTAAGAAACGGATGAATGAGTACTTTTGATTCTGTAAACATCAAAACTGCTGCACTGTAATTTAAGCTGAAATATCTAAGGAACAAACTACACGAATATTATCAGTAAGGACAATAACATGATGGATGTGTCCTAGTAATGCTTATATGGACAGCAGCATTTTAGAAACATATTGTTATTTTATTTATCTTAGACAAACTCAAATCATGGCTGACAAGCACCACTTTGCAAGTGTTATGTTGTCTGTCTTGCAGGTGCTAACTGAGGAACAACAGGGCACATTTATCTTGTGGTGGTCTACAAAACTAAACTTTTGTTAGGTAATTCCATGGCGATGGACAAAACATACATGCAACTAAACAACTATTGTTATTTGTCAAGTGCACTAATCTTTCTTCCTAATTTACATGTTGTAAACAAAAATAAAGGGTTATAGCAAATATTGGCGCAAAACTGTCCGCAATGTGATCAAGCATGCTTGACCAGTTAGGTCTGGACTGTTAGCTAGGAGCACCTGGAGTTTTGTTAATTCATGTCAACAGAAGTGTTTCGAACAATTATTGTATTAGTATGTACTGCAAACCCCTAGTCATAAATAGTGGCCGTTGTTGCGCTTACAGTGTCAGAATTGACACCTAAATGTTAAAATCATGACTTTACTTTTTCAAAAAAATAAACAGTATTTTTCCCCCCGAAAAAAGTCTTATGAAGATGAGTTGTCAAAAACAAGAGTGTCCAAAGTCTGGTCCAAGACAATTTGTGAGCACACAAGGTTGGTAATTTCTTGTATTTTAGTGATGTGATTTAGAAAAGTTAACATGATAGGCTATATAGGCTACGAGGAGCATGTTTAGACACTTCCTATTGAGAAATGCAATTTATCTTCCGCAATGGAGGTGATTGTTATTACCTTAGGGGAGCGGCTCCACACATAATTAACTGCTAGAGAATATTTCAAGTTTTACATGCAGATTAAATGCAAATATTAGCCAGAGGGGTTCAGCGTTTGTGATTGGCATTTTAAGAAAATCGTCCTATACTGATCGGTGGCTAATCGATCAGCACATACCTAGAAAGTACCCCTAATTTAAAAATATTGCAGTCTAAAACACCACACTTGTCAATATTAACAAGTATAAACAAATGTTAGTAGCATATTACCGTATTTTCCGCACTATAAGGCGCACCGGATTATTAGCCGCACCTTCAATGAATTACATATTTCATAACTTTGTCCACCAATAAGCCGCCCCGGATTATAAGCCGCGCCTACGCTGCGCTAAAGGGAATGTCAAAAAAACAGTCAGATAGTTCAGTCAAACTTTAATAATATATTGAAAACCAGCGTTCTAACAACTCTGTCCCAAAATGTACGCAAATGTGCAATCACAAACATAGTAAAATTCAAAATGGTGTAGAGCAATAGCAACATAATGTTGCTCGAACGTTAATGTCACAACACACAAAATAAACATAGCGCTCACCTTCTGAAGTTATTCTTCATTCGTAAATCCTTCGAATTCTTCGTCTTCGGTGTCCGAATTGAAAAGGTGCGCAAGCGTGGTATCCAAAATGGCCGGTTCCGTCTCGTCGAAGTCATCGGAGTCAGTGTCGCTGTTGTTCTGTGAATCCTGCCTTCCGGAAAGCTCGGACCACAGTTGTGACCGAAATATCTGCCCAGGCATTTACGATCCACTGGCAAATGTTGGCGTATGTCGTCCGGCGCTGTCTGCCCGTCTTAGTGAAGGTGTGTTCGCCTTCGGAGCTGTGTGAAAAAAGCCACCCGGCCTCTTCGCGTAAACTTCCCTTAACCACTCGCTCATCTTTTCTTCATCCATCCATCCCTTCGAGTTAGCTTTTATGATGACGCCGGCTGGAAAGGTCTCTTTTGGCAAGGTCTTCCTTTTGAATATCACCATGGGTGGAAGTTAGCATGGCAAGCTAGAACCACAGTGAAGGATGACTTCTCATTCCCTGTGGTGCGAATATTCACCGTACGTGCTCCCGTTCCACAGTGCGGTTCACAGGAATATCAGTTGCTGTGAAATACGGTAGTAATCCGTGTGCGGATGGAGAGATTGCGTCTTTTTATGAACCGGATCCTTGTCGCTTAGTAGGAGCCATTTTGTGGTCTTTACAGATGTAAACAGGAAATGAAACGTACGGTGATATCCGCGCGTTTTTTCTTCTTCTTCCGGGGGCGGGTGGTTGCTTACAGTAGAAGAAGAAGCGCTTCCTGTTCTATGGGGGCGGGTGCTTTCCTTGGCGGTTGCTTGCGTAGAAGAAGAAGCGCTTCCTGTTCTACCGGGAAAAAAGATGGCGGCTGTTTACCGAAGTTGCGAGATCGAAACTTTATGAAAATGAATCGTAATAAAGCGCACCGGGTTATAAGGCGCACTGTCAGCTTTTGAGAAAATGTGTGGTTTTTAGGTGCGCCTTATAGTGCGGAAAATACGGTACTTACAGACACAAAAGGCCTCATTTCCTAAGATCTAAATACCACGGGCTGGACAGCGTGTGCAAAATATTAATTAGCGTGTACTATGAGTGTTGCATGTGATCTACTAAAACGGCATGTCCAATTGAAAAGTGATGCAGACTGCCTTATTTAAATGAGGATTTTGCGTGCATTCGGGGCTTCAACCACGGAGACGATCATTTTCTGTAAAATTCATGTTCTCATGCTGTGTGCAACGTGTTGAACCAGCAGCACACATCTATAATCTGTAACACCTTTTCTGAATTGCAATCTAGACAACAGAAGCATATGCACACTGACAATTAATTCTGTGTGCAAGGCTGTGGATCGCATCACCAGCGCATTTGTGCGTCTGGAATGAATGCAAGAAAATGCATAACGAAAGACGTCTTTCTGTGCAGGAGATATATTATAGTATTATATTTGCTGAAAAAAAAACCCAAAAAAACGACATTTAATGAAATACATTTTAATCAGCCTCTTAAGTCATCCAGCAGCTATGAAATCATAAAAAGAAATTGCTGAATAGACAATATGTGTAATATTTTTTAGTTCTGTCAGTCCAAATATGTTGATAAACACACAGGATTCTATGTCCATCGCAGCAGGAGCACTTCTTTTCTCACAGTTGTGTGGTCTGTGCCCGGTATACACGTTCTTCTGACACGTGCGAAATAAAACGCAAAATAGTGCTCACAAAGAGGTGATGAGTGTTGAGTGTTAATAAATCACAATGAGCATGTTAAATAAACACATTTGCATCTTCTCCTCCCACTATTGTGGGCGTTTGATGATCAACATATATTTTGCATACCGGTATTAATGAAAAAAGACACGCAAAATTAATTGCACGCCTTATACTGCTAAATTGACAGACGACACCTTTAGTAGATCGGCTTTGCATGTGCTATTAAATTATCAAGTTTTTTAGTACGTGCAAACCTTTAGTAAATCAAGCCTAAAGTCTTCAAGGAATAAGCATATTAGAAAATATCCAGTAACAAACGTGTCATGTGTTCATGAATTTAATTTGATGATTTTTTTTTGGGCCACCAGCAAAACAATTACCACTCCACTTTAACTTAAAGACGGGAAAAGTACACCTAAGGCAGTCAAATAATAAATTTGTGTTTTTCAAATCTACTAATGTTCACTACAAAAAAAAAATAAAAGTGTGGATGATTCGTGCCGACATCATCTCTGTATTGGCCAATAATCAAGGCTACCATTATCAGAAATGAATAGTTTTTACCCCTTCAGCCCCAGTAAAAACTTGAAAATAAGTTGACATGCCACAGCATTGTTAATTTCGTAAACTCAAAAAGTGTAATTCAAAACGAACTGTCACCAATTTCGTGAGGACTCATTTCGACAAAAGTAGTACATAATTATGAACGTTACCTTCCCTCGACACAGGAAAGCCAGTAAAGTGCACCACTGCTCATGCTTGTCTCCTCCTCCCACCACCGGGGCCTTTTCATGTGCTAGGAGGCTGACGAAGCGGGCAGCCTGCCGAGGGCTCTCGAGCAGTCGGCCAGCCCGCAGGACCCGCACGTAGGAACACACCGGCCTGTTGATTCCATTCTCATCCTGCAGATTAGACAGAAACCGAAACAAAGCGCTGATAAATAATTCCACTGCAAATATTACCTTTTTCTCTGAAAGTAATGACCAAACCTGTGCAAATATTTTGACCATTTTGGACTCGTTTGATGAGCGGATTTCAAGAAACTCCCTCCACCACTGTTTGGCATAAACCAGGAAGACCCTTTCCCTCTCTGCTATCCTCTGCTTTTCTATTGTTCGCTGCATACCAAAAATGCAACGTAATAGAATTAATAATAACAATGGATTCAAACAAAAAAATAATAATATTTCAAGCATTGTTGATGTCCTCACCTGTGTGCTAACGATGTCATGGCTCAGTGTCTCTGTGAGGGGAGGATACAGCTCTAGATCGATGGTTAAAACACCAGCCGGCAACTTGCATTCACTTCCTGGTGACACAACACATTCCTTAGATGGCTCCTAATTTAAAAATTGCTTCATGTTGTTTGCAAGGGTGTGAGACTACACGGCATCATCCTCTTAAAGTTCATTTAAAAATATAAACACCTCTGCGTAAACAACACAGTAAACATGACGTGTGCTATCATAGATCAGGGTTGTAACGGTATTGTAGAAACCATGGTAAAGCAGTTGCAAAATCTTCACAATAATGCTGTGATGGTAGGGCTGGGCGATATGGAAAAGTATATCTCGATATATTTTTACCTAAACTATTCGATATATATCTCGATATATTTTTCGGTGAAAGTATACATATAAAGATATTCATTTTTGAGTGATATTCAGTGAAATTGAAGTGAATGACAACTGTACTGTAAACAGTCAGTGGCACTTTTTTTGACCCAGTTAGTAAAGATGGGTAAAAACAGCACAGAAAAGAAACTGTTTAAGTACCGTATTTTTCGGACTATAAGTCGCAGTTTTTTTCATAGTTTGGCCGGGGGTGCGACTTATACTCAAGAGCGACTTATGTGTGAAATTATTAACACATTACCGTAAAATATCAAACAATATTATTTAGGTCATTCACGTAAGAGACTAGACGTATAAGATTTCATGGGATTTAGTGATTAGGAGTGACAGATTGTTTGGTAAACCTATAGCATGTTCTATATGTTATAGTTATTTGAATGACTCTTACCATAATATGTTACGTTAACATACCAGGCACCTTCTCAGTTGGTTATTTATGTGTCATATAACGTACACTTATACAGCCTGCTCACTATTCTTTATTTATTTTAAATTGCCTTTCAAATGTCTATTCTTGGTGTTGGGTTTTATCAAATAAATTTCCCCAAAAAAATGCGACTTATACTCCAGTGCGACTTGTATATGTTTTTTTCCTTCTTTATTATGCATTTTCGGCCGGTGCGACTTATACTCTGGAGCGACTTGTACTCCGAAAAATACGTTAGTACAGAATTACATAACATAAATAAAATGGAAAAATATTATTTCTACGTAAAATAAATAACATAGCTGTGCAAATAATACAACATGTATCAAACTCAGATTAAAAAATACATTTGCAGGCAGGCACTTTCGGATTTCCCTTCCTGGTTCGATGACCCGCCCTATCTTGCCTCTGATTGGCCTGTCCCTAACCAATCGTGACTCATCGTAGTAAACAACCAACCAATCATGGATGTTCTTATACGTGCAAGCATGTCTTGGAAGGACGAAGGGGAGGGGTTTAGTAGCTCATGGAGGGGGAGCCGCGTTTGGTAATTTGAACGTGAAATACATTTTATCGATATTGCGATATTTTCTAATTCATATCTTGTTTAAAAATATATCAATAAATCTTACAAACTCGATATATCGCCCAGCCCTACGTGACGATTTCAAACAAAAACTTGGCGAGTGTAGTTTTTTTCTGGCACTTTTGCTTTGGCGGGTCTGAATATAAACTACATCTCCTAGAATCTTCTGCGCAGCACGGACCGCAATGTGGGGGAGTGGAGGGCCACAAAGGGAAGACAAAGAGGAAGCAGGAAGTGAAGTGTGTTCCTACTCAGTGGCCTAGTGACCTACTCAGTGGCCTAGTGGTTAGAGTGTCCGTCCTGAGATCGGTAGGTTGGGAGTTCAAATCCCGGCCGAGTCATACCAAAGACTATAAAAATGGGACCCATTACCTCCCTGCTTGGCACTCAGCATCAAGGGTTGGAATTGGGGGTTAAATCACCAAAATGATTCCCGGGCGCAGCCACCGCTGCTGCCCACTGCTCCCCTCACCTCCCAGGGGGTGATCAAGGGTGATGGGTCAAATGCAGAGAATAATTTCGCCACACCTAGTGTGTGTGTGACAATCATTGGTACTTTAACTTTTAACTTTTTAGTAGATAAGAGGAACTGTTTTTCTCAAAAAACATCCATAACTTTTTGAGTTACGTTGCTATCAAACAAACAAACAAACACTGGCAAAAACATAAGCTCTGTGGCGGAGGTAATAACCTCCTGCCACGTTCGCCTCGAGCGTTCCAAGCTAAAAAGCACCTGCTGCACACCGAAGCTACTTGATAAGCTACCATCACCTGGAAAAGATGAAGTTAGCGAAACTAAACGTCATTTAGTGACATATTACATTATTAAAAATTTAAGAAAGTTAACTTTTCTGAGAAACCGCATTTTCCATTCTGATATTAAAACTGCCCACAGTAAAGAACATTGCTTCTTGAGAGACACATTGGATGTTGCAGCACAATCCTTTGTACTTGAAAATACTTGTTTGTAGAAATAAATATAATTTGAAGATTTTAGCATTATGTTTGTGTTCAATTACAGTCAGTGTGTTTATCATAAACATTGCTGCCTCTTCATTGTATACACTTCGGCATTTTTACCAAGTATTTTTATTTTTTTACATATACCACAATAATATCATACTGTGTTAATACCGTACCGTGAGATTTTGATATCGTTACATCCCTATTATAATATATTATATATACAGTTGCATTAACTAATAAATCATCTCTCTGTGATGTTATTATTTGATACGCAAAACTTTGATTAGAGTAAAAAAATATTGGTATGTAAAATTAGATGTTAGTAGGAATTACCGTATTTTCCGGACTCTAAGGCGCACTTAAAATCCTTAAATTTTCCCAAAACTCGACAGTGTGCCTTATGTAAGGAATACATTTGGTTGAGCATACCCACCTCAAAGCTACAGTATTTTATTTGGTACAAGGTGCAATGATAAGTGTGACCAGTAGAGGGCAGTCAAACATAAGAGATATGTGTAGACTGCACTATGATGGGTCTCCAGTAAACAACACCAACATTTTAAATGTTCCATTGAAAATATAGAACATTACACACGGCGCTCAAAAATCTATCAAAATGTTTTAGTACGACTTTGGTAAGCTATGAAACTGCACTGCTTGATGGATTGTCGGTGCATTAAACATATGAGTATTATTATGGTGTGTGTATAAGGTAAGACATACTATCTGGCGTTTTGTTTCACAATATAATGCAAAAGCAACTTTTGTTACTTTTTGGTATCTGCTGATCTGTATTTGGGATCTTCGTAAATCCTGAAAAATTGCACGCGTCCGTGCCGACGCCGTAGTCGATAAGCTTCTTCTTTTTCTTTATCTTCTTGTTATGGTACATTCATCCTCCGCTGTTGCCATTTCTAATATAAAGTAATGTAAAGTTCTTACTTATATCTGTCAGTAAACTCGCCATGAAAGCGCTAAAACATACCGGTGTAGTGAGTTCACATTATTCACCCAAGGAACTTTAGTTATTAGAGTTCCGGTCGGACGGTTTTTCACAGGACACATTTCCAGTGTGGTTAAAGTTAAAGTACCACTGATAGTCACACACACACTAGTTGTGGTGAAAATACTCTTGTTTCCGGATGAGGACATGCTGCTCCGTTATTTAAGTAAAGTCTGAATGTCATTAAAACAGTTAGCTCCGTCTTTTGACACTTCTTCCACTCCCGTCCTTGCACGCTACACCGCTACAACAAAGATGACGGGGAGAAGACGCTGTTGAAGGTGAGCCATGTAAATAAGACCGCCCACAAAACGGCGCATCCGGAAGTGGCTGTGAGAAAGCGGCTTGAAGATGGTCTGTAAAACATTATCTATGCAACATTTTGACCAAAGAACCACCATTACGTGTTATGTAGACCACAAGGAAGTGTTTTCAAGTTATAATAATAATATGACTCCTTTAATACGCCCTATAATCCGGTGCGCCTAATATATGAAAAAAGATCAAAAATAGACCATTCATCGGCAGTGCGCCTTATAATCCGGTGCGCCCTGTGGTCCGGAAAATACGGTAGTCGGATTCCTGCGTGTGTGCAAGTGGAAATAGATTTTCCCAGGTTATATATACAGCACAGAAAATTTCTCACCCACTCCCATCAACTCTACAGCCAGGCTGGTCTTCCCAGAAGGTGAGCTAAGGACTGTCCTCCAGTCCAACAAGTAGGAAGACACCAGCGTCGTCTCGCTGGAGGTGTCAGTCTTGATCAGCACCAAGTGAATTGGGTCGCGAATGGACAGCATCGTTGTTGCATCTGCCATCTTATTGCTTTCTAGTGCAAAACCAAAAGGTCATTTCAGAATTGTGTTTATGCATTTACTGCTGGATTTGAACGCAAACAACTCAGTCATGTGACAACGGGGCTCATGTCTGTGTACCTGCGCCATCTGTGTGGATATGGAAGAGGAAGCCCTCTTGCAGGTCAGGTTCACAAGCACACGGTACCGGCTTGGAGTGAAACCTCTGATTTCTGAAGTGCAGGAATAACGTGAACGTGGAGCATACCTGACCAGGTAAAGGCTCTGGCTCCTGGAGGTGCTCCAAGAAGGCCTTACCACCAAGCACTTTCAGATACAAGTAACGTCTGGACGGGTCGATACTGGCTACAAGGACAGAAGACAGTTGAGTTGAGTTTGTGTTTATTTCGAACATGCATGCATACAACATAATTTTAATTTTCCTGAGGGAACTCTCCTGAAGGAATCATCCATCCATCCATCCATTTTCTACCGCTTATTCCCTTTGGGGTCGCGGGGGCGCTGGAGCCTATCTCAGCTACAATCGGGCGGAAGGCGGGGTACACCCTGGACAAGTCGCCACCTTATCGCAGGGCCAACACAGATAGACGGACAACATTCACACACTAGGGCCAATTTAGTTTTTCCAATCAACCTATCCCCAGGTGCATGTCTTTGGAAGTGGGAGGAAGCCGGAGTACCCGGAGGGAACCCACGCAGTCACGGGGAGAACATGCAAACTCCACACAGAAAGATCCCGAGCCCGGGATTGAACCCAAGACTACTCAGGACCTTCGTATTGTGAGACAGACGCACTAACCCCTCTTCCACCGTGCTGCCCTGAAGGAATCAATAAAGTACTATCTATCTATCTAACATGATACATCACAAGTTCCAGTTTCTCTATTCAACGTGTTCGAAAAGGAGTAGGAAGATTATTTAATCCTACCCCTTTTTCTTTACATAGCAGTTGCTAAAGCGTTTGTTCACTTCCTGTTCTCAATTTATTCACAATATACTCCATACCTAATAATATTAAAAATAAAGAAATAATAGTGAAGTAAGTTCATATGGTGAGATGAATAAAATGATCTAGAAAATGAATGGATGGTTGAAGTAAATTCAGAATGTTTATCATGGTTCTTTGTACTTTGTAAACACTTTAAGTTTGAAGAGTTTCCTGAAGTGGATCACATTAGTACATTGTTTGATTTCTTTGCTTAATCCATTCCATAATTCAATTCCATATACTGATATACTGAAGGTCCTAAGTGTTATACGTGCGTACAAATGTTTTGAATTACACAGTAACAGTACATAAAAAATGTACTATGTGCTATTACGCTGCTTGTTACAGATTTAGTAGCAATATTTCTTACTTTTTGTCATCTGGATGTTCTGTTTGTCTGTCAAGAGAGGGACACCTTTTGAAGGAGATCCTGTGTCTCCGTGTGCGTGCTTCTGCTAGCAAAGCAAAACATGAAAAAACAAAGATATCAGTTATTTTAGTCAAATAAACCATACAATAAAAAGCTTATTTCTCTCAATCATCAGAGGAATACAATGATTAGTTTGGTTATCGAAATAACACAGTAAGATTTTAAAGCAACCTGTGACAAGCGTATGTCCTTCATCACGTCATCAATAATGCCCCGGCGCTGCAGTGCGTTGAGGAAGTCGTCCTCAGACAGGACTCGTTGTGCTGGACCGTGGTCCTCCCTCAAAGTCTCAGACAGCACCTCTCGGATTTTTCCATAGATATCCATCTAATAGGCAGACAGTAGAAAAGGAAAAAAAAATATTACGGTCTATTCCTTTCACACTAGCTGTCACAAAAAAGGACAATGCAACTATTATCAGCTTTATAATCCTCCTCTTAGAGATGCGCGGTTTGCGGACACAACCGCGGAGTCCGCGGATTATCCGAGGGTCGGGCGGTTGAAAAAAAAAAAAAATAGATTTTATCCGCGGGTCGGGTGGTTGAAATTTAAAAAAATTAGATTTTAAATAGATTCAGGCGGGTGGCAGTTAAACCAATTCGGAAATATATATACATAGTTAAATGTTGTTACCCACATACGAAAAACGAGCAGGCACCTGCAGCATATGCCACAACAGAAGAAGAAGAAAAAAAGAGATGGACACTTTTACGGAGCGGAGAAGGGACGCCTCGCCGGGGTCCGGGACCGAGGCCCCTTCCCCCGAGAGGGCCCTACCGGGAGCCGTAGCTGAGGTGATCCGCGAGAAGGGCCCGACGCACGTCCAGGGTCACCACCGCGCCCACCGCACCGACACCCTGCCTCGTCCGCCTTCAACGCGGCCGGCGTCACGCGCAGCAGGTAAGCAGCTTACCTGCCCGCCACCCCCGTTGCCGGGGGCTCGTAACAGGGGTCACTCCGCGCGCTCCGCCCGCGCAGCTTACCAGCCCGCCACCACCAGAAAAGGTGTTGGTTGATATAGACAGCAGGACGGTGGCCATGGAAGTCGGAACCCGCTAAGGAGTGTGTAACAACCCACCTGCCGAATCAACTAGCCCTGAAAATGGATGGCGCTGGAGCGTCGGGCCCATACCCGGCCGTCGGCGGCAGCGAGAGCCGCGAGGGCTAAGCCGCGACGAGTAGGATGGCCGCCGCGGTGCGCGCTGAAGCCTCGGGCGCGAGCCCCGGTGGAGCCGCCGCAGGTGCGAGGGACATCGCACCTCCACGCGCTTGGAGGTGCGCTCAGCGCGGCTCCCAGATGATTGCGCACTGGTGTGCGTCTGGGTCGTCACAGCGTGGCACGCATTTAATGTCTCTTCTGCATTGGATCAGTCGCCTTTCTTTAACAGGCAAAAGCTTTATAACCTCACTAATGCCTTGCATCGTCTATATTAGATATATAACAACGGGCGGGTGCAGTTTTGATTAAATGTTAGTTCGGGTGGATGCGGATGGTTGACGACTTTTCTGATGCGGTTGCGGATGAAATAATTGCCTATCCGCGCATCTCTACCTCCTCTGCTGTTTAAAGTTCTGTGTAGGTCATTTGGAAAGGGAACACGCCCTATCCTTCAAAAGATAACTAGATCAGTGGTACATGTACCACTACTGGTATGCGGGCTCCATCGAGTGATATGCCAAAGAGAGGCTTTAAATATGTATTGTATATAAATTGTTGATGATTTTTGTGCATTATCTGTAATGTTACAGTGGCCAAAAATATGAAATATACTTGTTAAATAAAATATCTGCTTTGTTTTCAATGAATGCTTGGGCTTACTACGCTACTGTATTTTAATGCTGGTCACTATGGTGGTACTTGGAGAGCCACGATTTTCCTAACCGCTGAACTAGATCATAAGCAAGATATTCTGGAGGAGCAACTGGTTATTTTGCTCATGGTCACGGGGGAAGTCGCCAAAATCAATAATGGTGAGTGTGAAAACTATGCATGATCCTTAAGCCCCATCTTTACACAAATAATTGGAAATATTTGTGATTCCTGGTATTGTCACAATATACACAAGCCACCTGGAGAAAACCTATACATGAGAGAACACACAGAAGATAATACTAATAATAACAAAATAAATGAACAAATTAGAAAGATAGTTTGACAAAAACATATCTTTGAATCTCAGTAAAACTAAAAAATAATGCTATTTGGTAACAGCAGAAGAGAAAGTCAAACACAAATACAGATAGACGGAGTAAATATCGAAAGGGTAAAAGAAAACACATTTTTGGGTGTAATAATAGATGATAAAATGAATTGGAAATCTCATGTAAAAAATAAACAACATAAAGTAGCAAGGAACACATCAATAATGAATAAAGCAAAACATGTTCTAGACCAAAAATCACTTCATATTCTCTACTGCGCACTAGTGTTACCATCCATCCATCCATTTTCTACCGCTTATTTCCTTCGGGGTCGCGGGGGGGCGCTGGAGCCTATCTCAGCTACAATCGGGCGGAAGGCGGCGTACACCCTGGACAAGTCGCCACCTCATCGCAGGGCCAACACAGATAGACAGACAACATTCACACTCACATTCACTATGTTGATTTAATAAAAATTAAAAAAATTAAAAAATTAATTGTTTTTTTTTCTTGTGTGGCCCGGTACCAATCGGTGGTTGGGGACCACTGCTATATATGACCTACTCCTTATAGATCATAATCTATTTAATTTGTTACTCCAAAGACATGCACCTGGGGATAGGTTGATTGGCAACAATTTTTTTTTATTTTTATTAAATCAACATAAAAACACAATATATACACTCTGAGTTATTGTGTAGAAATATGGGGAAATAACTACAAATGTGCGCTTCATTCACTAACTGTGTTACAAAAACATCAATTACAATAATACATAATGTTGGATATAGAGAACCTACAAACCCTTTATTTATTAAATCACAATTATTGAAATTCAACGATTTGGTGCTTTTGCAAACAGCTAAAATTATGTACAAAGCAAACTATAACCTGCAACCCAAGAATGTACAACAATTCTTCTCAACAAAAGAGGAGAAATATAACCTTAGATGACAATCTCATTTAAAACATTTGTATGCTCGTACAACACTTAAAACCTTTAGCATATCTGTATGTGGAATTCCATTATGGAATGGATTAACCAAATAAATCAAACAAAGCACCTATATGATTCAGTTTAAACTACAAGTGTTCACAAAGTACACAGAACAAGAATTATGATGAACATCTTGAACCCTTTTTTTTTTCTTGAGACAAAGATTATTTGTGTATTTAATATTTGTTTGCTTACTATGGTATATTATTTATTTGTTCACTGTTCTGTTACAGAGAACAAGGAAATTGGATAAAATTGCTGTGGTATGAAAAGGGGTAGGATTAAATAAACTCTGCTTCTTCCTACTCCTTTTCGGACGTGATGTAATGAAACAACTGGAATTGTGTGATACCATACCATTGTATGGTATGCATGTTCGAAATAAACTGAAACTGAACTGAATATTCACTAATCAGCTGACCAATTTGGGCAAATAGCTGATGAAGCAATAGTCATAACATAAATGAGTTGACATACAGTCGCGATCATCAAGAACATAATGTCATGGCTGTCTTGAGTTTCCAATCATTTCTACAACTTTTTAATGTTTTCTGATAGAGTGATTGGAGCACATACTTGTTGGTCACAAAAAACATTCATGAAGTTTGGTTCTTTTAGGAATTTATTATGGGTCTACTGAAAATGTGACCAAATCTGCTAGGTCAAAAGTATACATACAGCAATGTTAATATTTGGTTACATGTTCCTTGGCAAGTTTCACTGCAATAAGGCGCTTTTGGTAGCCATCCACAAGCTTCCGGTTGAATTTTTGACCACTCCTCTTGACAAAATTGGTGCAGTTCAGCTAAATTTGTTGGTTTTCTGACATGAACTTATTTCTTCAACATTGTCCACACATCAGGACTTTGGGAAAGCCATTCTAAAAACTTAATTCTAGCCTGATTTAGCCATTCCTATACCACTTCTGACGTGTGTTTGGGGTCTACACCCAAGACCCAACCTCCGGGCTGATGATTTTAGGTTGTCCTGAAGAATTTTGAGGTAATCCTCCTTTTTCATTGTCCCATTTACTCTCTGTAAAGCACCAGTTCCATTGGCAGCAAAACAGGCCCACAGCATAATACAACCACCACCATGCTTGACGGTAGGAATGGTGTTCCTGGAATTAAAGGCCTCACCTTTTCTCCTCCAAACACATTGCTGGGTATTGTGGCCAAACAGCTCAATTTTTGTATACTTTTGACACAGCAGATTTGGTCACATTTTCAGTACACCCATAATAAATTCATAAAATAACCAAACTTCGTGAATGTTGTTTGTGACCAACAAGTATGTGTTCCAATCACTCTATCACAATAATAAGAGTTGCAGAAATTATTGGAAACTCAAGACAGCCATTACATTATGTTCTTAACCAAGTGTATGTACACTTTTGATTAGTGATGGGTCCGGCAACACCGATGCATCGGCGCATGCGTCGAGCTCATAGAGCGAAACCCTGTGTCGGTGCGCGTACCGCTTTTAGAAAGTCACGTGACCGATCATGAGCTGTTTTGGTCACGTGACCGATACGCGAACTGTGTCGCACTGACGCCTCCTCTGTGCCCTGTGAGCGGCTCTTTTCTACAGCCGGAGAAATAATAACTAAGAAGAGAAAATGTCTAAAATTGAATACGTTGGAAAAACTGTTTTTTTTTAAAAATAAAAATGTGTAAAAAAATAATAATAATAATTTCCAGGTCCACAAGCATCCTCATTCACAACACGTTCTCTTAGATTTCCATGTTATGATACATGTTCACATTATTTATTGACTGTATCAAAAAAAGACAAAAAATATATTTTTATTTAAATGAAGTTATGAAATAATCCTAAATGAAATACAATGACTTGGTTTATATTATTGTATTTACTAGGTCAGTGGTTCTCAACCTTTTTTCAGCAATGTACCCCCTGTGAATTTTTTTTTAATTCAAGTACCCCCTAATCAGAGCAAAGCATTTTTGGTTGAAAAAAAAAAGATGAAGTAAAATACAGCACTATGTCATCAGTTTCTGATTTATTAAATTGTATAACAGTGCAAAATATTGCTCATTTGTAGTGGTCTTTCTTGAACTATTTGGAAAAATATATATAAAAATAGCTAAAAACTTGTTGAAAAATAAACAAGTGATTCAATTATAAATAAAGATTTCTACACCTAGAAGTAATAATCAACTTAAAGTGCCCTCTTTGGGGATTGTATTAGAGCTCCATCTGGATTCATGAACTTAATTCTAAACATTTATTCACAAAAAAAAAAAATCTTTAACATCAATATTTATGGAACATGTCCACAAAAAAATCTAGCTGTCAACACTGAATGTTGCCTTGTTGCATTTCTTTTCACAGTTCTTTTTGACAGACATTTTAGTGACAAACCTGAGCTTGTGCTTCACGGAGTTTATGAACTTACAGTCATATTTTGTTGGAAGTATTATTCAATAAATATATTTATAAAGGATTTTTGAATTGTTGCTATTTTTAGAATATTTAAAAAAAAATCTCACGTACCCCTTGGCATACCTTCAAGTACCCCCAGGGGTACGCGTACCCCCATTTGAGAACCACTGTACTAGGTCATAAAATCAGTGTCAGTTGAGTCGGTCCATAGGTTGCCTGTAGGGATTTTTAATGTCCAGCAGATGTCAGTATTTAGTGACACAGTATCGACACAGTATCAGTACAGTTTTGCAATGTGTCGAAACGCTTCATGAGGCCTCATCAGCCCATCACTACTTTTGATCGCTACTGTATATGCACAATAGCTTTACACGTGAGGTTTTAGATCATGTTCTATGTCTTGCTCTAAACAAATAAGCGTTTATGGTAAACAGGGGTTAGAACTAAATACATGACACTCCAAGACGACAGTTACATGTTATTCACCTTCATCAAATGATTGTGAATGATTTGCTTCAGCTCAGAGGCCTTCTCCGGAGGAAGAGACATAACCGCAGCTGGGCT
Organism: Nerophis lumbriciformis; assembly: GCF_033978685.3. Classification (NCBI taxonomy): domain Eukaryota; kingdom Metazoa; phylum Chordata; class Actinopteri; order Syngnathiformes; family Syngnathidae; genus Nerophis; species Nerophis lumbriciformis. The sequence goes on along the minus strand of NC_084551.2, from coordinate 10,132,220 downwards.
CGGGTTGGATAACAGTCCGTTATTGGCAGCCCACTTTTAAATCTAAAAGCTGTGTTTTTAGTCTGACAAAGTGGCGTCTATGGAAACAACACGACGCCGAGCCAAACTTGCAGTTCAAACGGTCGCCAGCAGAAACTGCAGGGGGGAGGTGTCTTTGCATATGCCTGACTTTTCCAAACCTTTAACATACATGTTTTAATTATAAGTAACAACAAATCGTTACGGAATACAACCAATAATGCCTTTTTGACTACATGCATGATTAAATCACCGTATAGTAATGTTTTTGTAATACTTTTTCGAGGTAATTTACTCGGGACTATAAGTAGGTTACTTGTTCGTCATGGTCTGCGACGTGAGCTGAAAAAAGACCCTTTTGGCGATAAACATATATCGCAGTATAGAGTGTTTTGCAAGGGGTGTTTCTTTTTGACGTCAAATGGCTACGTTCCGTTTTTTTAGTGGCGCTGTCATACATAAAGAGTAAACGCTTTATTTGTTGCTGAGGCCAGGCTGGTGGCACCATAGACATCTATTAAGTAGACGCAGCATCGAGGGCTACTGCCTACTGGCGCTGACGAGACGCGGGGCCGCCATCTTGGAGTGGTGATCCGCTCCACTCAGTGCAATTCATTTGGCAGGAGCAATGAACTGTCAGCGCATTTAATTAAATTAAACTCACTGAATACCCCTGATTTTCACGCGGTTTTTTTGTCATACGTGTAGCTATGATAAAGGACACATGTTTTGGCATGTTTTATTATTCATAGTTTGCTTAACAGTAATAGAACATTCTTATATGCTATAAGTGACCAGACGTCCGAGATCAAAACTGGGAATATAATCCCAGAGAAGGGGGGGGGGGGGGGGGCGGTCAGCTATTTTTAAATTCAAGAAAAAATATGATTAGGTTATATATATATATATATATATATATATATATATATATATATATATATATATATATATATATATATATATATATATATATATACATGCGTATATCCTACATAAACAATGTATGAATACATTAGATATCTATACATGTTAGGGACCTATAGACTGTATCTCTGTTGCTGCAGCAGCAGAGAGTTTATTGTGTCTTGACACTTTGTATTGATATTTTGTATTACATTCTTCCCTTAAATTATAATGTTTACAATGATTGTTTTATATGTAGCTTTTATGTATGTCGCTTTGGAAAAAAGCGTCTGCCAAAATACTTAAACATAAACATATACAAACACCTGAAAGTCTTTATATCAGCTAAAACCACTGTTTCATTGGATTCAGAATAAAAACAAATTATGTCTTACCCAACAATGTTAGTATTTGAATATTGTTACTTAAAGCTAGACTAAATGTAGACTTGTATAATGCTGTATAGCCACTGTCCATCTGATTGTCTAACATATATTACCCCCCCCCCCCCTGCAATTCTATTATGGTCATACTCTTGTTTACTGGCGGCTACGATTTTAGTACTACTGAAGATCTTTGCTCCTTCTCAACTCTGTGGTAATATTCTTTTCACAAAATACAACCAATAGTACGTTAATGTTAAATGTTACTTGTGAAAAGTAATCCCCCGATTCCTATTTGAGCAGGAAAATGCTGAACACCATCTTTGTTTTCTACCTGTCAACTGTCAGTTTAGGCCACTTCAAGATGGCGGCCGAATTTCTCGCGTCACAGCAGCCAATGCTGTGTCTACTTATAAGATGTCTATGGCTGTGACGCGGGAAATTCGGCCGCCATCTTGAAGTGGTGACGAGGAGTCGGCGAGCAGCCTAAACTGAGAAAACAAAGATGCCGAGCTGGTGTTCAGCGTCATCCTGCTCAAATGAGCGGACTGTTGAAAATAGGACTCGGGGGATTACTTTTCACAAGTAAGATTTAACATTAAATGTTGTATTTTGTGAAGATAATATTACCACAGAGTTGAGAAGGAGCAAAGATCTTCAATAGTACTGAAATCGTAGCCGCTAGCAAACAAGAGTATGACCATAATAGAATTGCTTGTCAATGAAATTAATAACATTTAAACATGTCATACTTGAATAACATACAGTTGAAATGAATGATGAAGATAAAGATTGTAAAAGCCAACAGGGGTAAAAGTTAGCACCACAGTCCAGATTTTGTCGGGGGCGGGGTAATATATGTTAGCTAACTCGACAATCAGATGGACAGTGGCTATACAATATTATACAAGTCTAAATTTAGTCTATCTTTCCAACCCAATTTTGTGTAGCCCACCTTCGTGAAAAGAGTGGGACAAAATATGTGATAAACAGGAAAAGGCCCTGCCTTCCAGGTGTTTATATATGTTTATGTTTAAGTATTTGGCAGACGCTTTTATCCAAAGCGACATACATAAAAAAGTACATATTCAAATAATCACTGTAAACAGTATAATTTAAGGGAAGCACGTAATACAAAATGTCAAGACAGAGTAAACTATCCGCTGCTGCAGCAACAGAGATACAGTCTATAGGTCTCTAAGATATATATATATATATATAATGTATTCATACATTGTTTATGTCGGATATACGAATGTATATATAACCTAATCATATTGTTATAAGGATGTCTACGGTTCAAACGGTCGGCAGCAGAAACCGCAGGGGGGAGGTGTCTTTAGATGTGCCTGCCTTTTCCAAACCTTTAACATACATGTTTTAATTATAAGTAACCACGAATCGTAACGAAACACAAACAATAATGCCTTCTGGAAGAAATGTATAATTATAACAACATATCGTAATGTTATTGTAATACTTTTTTGAGGTAATTTACTCGGGACTATAAGTAGGTTACTTGTCCGTCGTGGTCTGCGACGTGAGCTGAAAAAGGACCCCCTTGGCGTTAATTTGTTGTCAAAACAATACCGACAATAAACATATATAGCAGTATAAAGTGTTTGGCAAGCGGTGTTTCTTTTTGACGTCAAATGGCTACGTTCCATTTTTTTTAGTGGCGCTGTCATACATAAAGAGTAAACGCCGCATTTGTTGTTGAGGCCAGGCTGGGGGCACAACTGAATACATCCGGCCGCCATCTTAGTCCGGTCGTAGTACTCCTAGTTGTGCAGCAGTCGGAACAAGATGCCAGACCACTGTTCAGCATATTCCTGTTCAACTCGGCGGACCGTCGAAAACAGGGCACAGGGGATTACTTTTCACAAGTAGGATTTAACATTGCTATTTGTTGTATTTTTGTTAACCGAATATGACTGAGTTGTGTTTATCTCCACTGGCGAAGTCATAGCCAGGCTCGGCGACATCTAGTACCTGTCTTCATCCGGCTATCTGTCAAATATTCCATCCTGACAAAGTAATACCCTTGTATTAATTAAATTAATATTACCAGCGAATTTTACATACAAGACCGTATTATTCACTTGTAAATTGTAATTCACCGAGGGTAAGATACCCGCACCTCCTACCTCAAAAACACCAAAGTATCTCAATATAAGTGCCTAATTGGTTTTGGGACGAAGCTTTTACTCAAAACAATTATGTCTTAAAGCATATGCCATTGAAATAAAAAAGAATCAATTTAATTGGTCATTGCCTCCCCCAACCCCAAACAACTCTGCAACAACACATCAACAGGGTCAAACTTAACTATCTCACGATAGTCTAAACCAGGGATGGGCAAACTACGGCCCGCGGGCCACATCTGGCCCGTTGGTCCATTTTAATACGGCCCGTCAAATATTAAAAACAGATTTGAGCAAAGATCTGTTTAGAGAATTGCCACAACAAAACTGATACTAGACTTGGACGCGCTGGAAAAAAAAGGATGATCAACAACACTTCTACCACTAAAAGTGTTAACCCTTTAATACCATTGTTATGTTTATTTGATGTTTGGATATGATATTGTTGAAAATAGATGCAATAATAGGTTGATTGGCAACACTAAATTGGCCCTAGTGTGTGAATGTGAGTGTAAATGTTGTTTGTCTATCTGTGTTGGCCCTGTGAAGAGGTGGCGACTTGTACAGGGTGTACCCCGCCTTCCGCCCGATTGTAGCTGAGATAGGCTCCAGCGCCCCCCGCGACCCTAAAGGGAATAAGCGGTAGAAATGATTAAAATAGCCCATGTTTGGGAAGTCTACTCTTAGTTCCAACAGATATGATATGCTTTGAAATGCATCATGTGCTCGCCCGGCCCGTCTGTCACGATTCAAAAGCCAATGTGGCCCCTGAGCCAAAAAGTTTGCCCAGCCCTGGTCCAAACCCAGCTCATGTTGCATAGAATGCACTACAAGCAACTCCAGTACTTTTGTGAAGTAATGTAATGATAATATACAGCAGACTGGACTTTTAAGGCTTTTCCGTCAAACACACCATCAGCAGCTCCTCCATATGTTCGTGGATACATGTCTGCCACGTAAATGTTACTTTAAATTTTTTTGCTGGCATTTGACTCACAATTCAGTTTTAAAATACTGCAGACTAGCAGCAATACGCTCATTTTGTCAGGCTTGCTACTGATAGTTTGGTCCCGTTTGTTTTTTCCCTGTGTTTGCCGTTTTAATTCCTGTCCAGTGCTCTTATTTCTAGTTTTTACTTCCTGTCTACCTGCCCTGGTGCTCTTGTTTTGTCAGTATTTGTGTTTTGAAGCACCTTTACTTTCTGTTCCATGTCCTGCCAGCGCACCTGATTCTCATGAATTTGTTCTATTTAGTTTCCTCCTTCTGTGCCGGATCAATCTACTTGTTAGTCTGCTTCCTGTTCACCTCTCTGTTGCCAGTAAATATACTTTTACCTGAACGTCGTCTGCTATTTCCGCATCCTTGGTGTCACACTACAAGCAACGCTCACCAATTTCTGGCATGTTTTTTTTAATTTTCAGCACTGTCCTCACAATCATTTTGTTCCTTCCCATGGTTAGAAAACAAAGTTATGTCCATCTCTAGCTACGAGCTAAAATGTTTGGCTTGAAACTTGGAAGCATAACAATTAGCTAAGGGACAGCTCAAAACACTCTTAAGTTGAAGCACCACTGACAACAGAGCGTTTGACTGTAGAATAGTTTGCAGTGGCGGGCCGTGCCGTTTCCCACCTAGGCCTTCAGTGATGTCCGACTTCAATGATTACTTCTTAAAATACCATAATTGATGTCACCACATGACCACTGCTGGAGAAATACTATACAGAAACACATTTACGCACTACTGGGCATTGTACAAAGCAGGTTATTTTCTGGCGCAATTAAAAATCAATAAACTCGCATCAGCAATTAAAACATATCTTATGTGGTACTGTCAAAATGAAAATGGCAAACAATATATTAAACGTGAAAAAATTAAGAAATACAATATTTGAACTCACAATTTTTAGCACCCATTGGACGCCGTATAAGCCAGTGGTACCCCTCGTCGAATCGAGTGGAAATGGCGGGCATTTCCCCGTTTAATCGCCGACATGGTCTCACAAGATGTAGTTTCTCTTTAAATATAATTCTTGAAAATGGCCTCGCAAATATATATCAAGGTTTTGTTCTTCTTTGTGGGTCAACACTTACTGCTTCTTGCTAAGTTACAACTTAGCAGGAAGCAGGAAGTGTGACAAGTGAGTATCCAATCACAGTCTTGTTAACATCAAGCTACCTAGATAGGCTACTGTCAACAACTCGTGATCTGATTGGCTATCGCAACTGTCTATCACCAGTATGTGCTCGTTGACTGAAAGTGCATAAACGCCTGCATTGTTGATACTTTTTTTTTTTTTTTTTTGTCCAGTCCAGCTTCTCAGGCAAATCATATAGTTGATGTAGATGCCCATATCGGCTGTTCAGATTTACTTTACAAAAGAGAAGTGTAGGATACTTCTCTTGTTGCCTTATTTGTATTTGACTTTATTAAATGTATTTATATTATCATTTAGTGCAGCCGGGCCGGAGCAGGAGGGGATAGAAAGAGAAAAAAAAGAAGACAGAGGGGGAAATTGTGGGGACAAGAGGGGGATTAGACAGAGAGACAAAAACAACAACAACAACAACAACAACAATAGCGCAACATCAGCAAATACGACATGTACAAATATGATGGTAAAAGTAATAGCAAATAAGCAGTTAGCGAAAATAAAAAATAATACAGAAATGACAATGAGCATTATTACACTACAAATGGAGCAATTCAAATACCAATAGAAATAGCGCTATTGATAATGAACAATACCAATACTTTACCTTTATTATCAACAATACAGTTACAATACATATACGTAATGATAACTTGAGATACGAAAGAATGCAGAAAAATGGAGGGGGCGAAAGAGAAGCAACCTACATTAGCCTTGTAGATTGTTATAGTAACAATAGGTTAAGCTTTGTCCGTGTGCCATGTGTTATACCCAGTTTACCCTAGGGCAACAACGTTAATATATGTTTGATGAAACGTGATTATGTGCATGAGTGTAAGTATGCATATGTACAGAATGTGTATACAGTATGTGTTTGTACAGTGAATGTATATGTACAGAATGTGTATATGTACTAGAGATGCGCGGATAGGCAATTATTTCATCCGCAACCGCATCACAAAAGTCGTCAACCATCCGCCATCCACCCGAACCAACATTTTATCAAAACCACACCCGCCCGCACCCGCCCGTTGTTATATATCTAATATAGACGATGCAAGGCATTAGTGAGGTTATAAAGCTTTTGCCTGTTAAAGAAAGGAGACTGATCCAATGCAGCAGAGACATTCAATGCGTGCCACGCATCTCTTGGCCACGCATTCGTGGCTAAGAGATAATAATGCGTGATAATATTATTTATCATTATTATAATATTATTGTCATTTCCATTAAGAAAGTGTTGACTATTGTTGCCAATGCCCTCAGATCAGGAGTGCGTTCCTCACACTTTGTGTGCGCAGTTGCAGCAAGCCGAACGAGGCTTTTAAGAAGTTAAAAAAATGTTTTAGAAAGACTAGGCCTATATTTTCGTTAGGTAAAAAAAATGTTCTGAATTTATTTCAATGAATATTAACTTGTTAACGTTATAATGCTCAAATAGGGACGATGGCGGGGTGCACAGTGAAGCAGTGAACAATTTCGCGACAAAGATGAACCTTTATTGATTCATCTGCAGCCATGACAAAATATCAGACAATCTCCATTGTCAACGACAGGCAGGAAAATAAAGATAAACACATAGCCTATGTTCTAGGCATAGGCTCATACGTTTTTAAGTTGAAATAAAAAATAAATTAAAAAAAGTGCCTCATAAGTCTTAGGCTGTCAATCACGCGCACAAACTTAACTTATACAATAACATATGTATGTCATCTCTATTTAAACAAAAATAAATAATAATAATAAATTACCTGCAACTTATTGGCCAAGGCAAATAGCTGAAGGGGGGAAATCAAACCCATCAGACTGCACTTTATCATCAAACTTGAATTATAATGAAAATAGACGGTCGCGACAAACAAAGCAGGCTAAATAGCCGTACATTGTCGCCAATCGGAGATGCGCTTCACTTGAAAGCGAGGCCAAATAATTATTCACACATAGTAGTATATCTCGAATAGAAAAAAACCACAATAAACAACGCAATTGCCTTAATTCCTTTGCATTGTAGTGCGCCCAAACAACACGTAACCATCAAAATTATTTAGCTGACCGAACTCAATATAGGTTAGACATGGGCTTATTTGGTATAGCCTATAGGTAACGTAGACTAATTCGTTTAACATATCCAACCGTATGTCTACTTACTTTTTTTTTGTTAGCACTATGCAGGAATAAAATGGCATCTACAGTGCCAGGATTCATGCGAGAGCGCCTGGCCTCTAAAATGCGCCCTGCTGCGCTGAAGGAGCGCTCACTTGCGCCACTGTTGCTGGGACGCGGTGCCTAATGACTGTTGACTGTTTCAAAGAGTGCTGCTCGTTTTTCGTATGTGGGTAACAACATTTAACTATGTATATATATTTCCGAATTGGTTCAACCGCAACCCGCCCGCATCTATTTAAAATCTATTTTTACCCGCCCGACCCGCGGTTTATCCGCGGACTCCGCGGTTGTGTCCGCAAACCGCGCATCTCTAATATGTACAGTATGTGTATGTTTGTATATTGAGTGTGCGTGTGGGTGTACGAACTTTGAGTATGTAAATATGTACTGTATTTGTGTATGTATGTGGGAGCGTAGGTACCTATGTACGTATGTGAGCATATGTGAATTTGTATGTACAATATATTCGACTCCCAGAGTGCGTGGGAGCCAGAGCACGGCCCCAGCCCCCCCCCGAGAGCCCAACCCACAAACAGTAGGCGTGGTGCCCAGGGAACCAGGGACCACCGCCCCCACGCAGCCAAGCCGGCCAGCGACAGGAACCCCAGAGCCCGGCCCACCGCACCGCCCACAAGGGCCAGCAGCAAGCCGCAGACAGACGCACCCGGCAGAGGAGAGGGCACGAGAAAAGACCCCAAGCCAGCGAGAGACCACACCCCACACGGGCAGAAAGACGAGACGCCCCGCCCGAGGGACCCAGAGACTCCCCGCAACCGGACGGGAAGACCGCCCCCACCCCACCGGCAACCGGGCCCCCACGAGCCCACCCCCCACCCCCGGAGAGCGCAACGAGGCCAGCCCCCGGCCACCCCACCCAAACCGGCCGCCGCTGCATTGTTGATTCTGAAGGCCCCGGCAGATTTGGTAGAGCATGGCAACATAAGCTAGCTGAATTCTGATTGGATAAAAACTCTAAACTAAAATCAACAGCTCAGGAAGGAGCATAATATGACATGAAGAGAATATGAATACTTTTAGATATTTAGGGAAAGTAAACAAAAACTATTTTTTATCTTTAATTATGATCATGATTTCTGGTTATGTTAGGCCAGCAGAGAAGGCCTTGCTGGCCCTGACGGAACACCACTGGCAGTTTGCCATCAAGCTTAATTTGATCAGCTTTTTGTACATTAACAGATTTGCATCCAAATAGGTTTGTTGAAAAAAAGTTGTTAGAAATTGAAAATGTTTTTGTGTGACTCTCTCAAATCTCCCCCCTTTTTTATTTTGAAGGTTTCCTAAAGACAAAGATGTAAGGAAAAAGTGGGAAGTGGCATTGAGGAGGAACGGATTCACTGCAAGTAATTCCTCAGTGCTTTGCTGTAAACATTTTAAAGAGAAAGATTTTGATAAAACCGGTCAGATTGTCCGACTCCGAGACGGTGTTATTCCATCCATCTTCAACTTCCCAGCTCACCTCATTAAAGTAGGTGTATCATTATTATATTGTTATCATGCATAAATATAAATATTCGAGTATCAATCACAGGGCATTGTGAGGTATTTACCCCCATATAATATTTTCAAGTATTATGCTTCTTCATTTTAGCTTGAAAAGGTGAGGAATACGCGTACCTCCAGAAAAGCTGAAGAGAGCCTGCCAGTGGCCTCTCATGGTGATCCAAAAACCGACACCTCACACCCCCAACATCAGCCTAATGATGTGAGTATTACTACGGCATGTTATAGTCATGGAAAAGTTAAGTGAAGCATCGATTAAACCATTTTAAAAATCCTTCTCTCTAGGATCATGGCTACGCCTTGCCTGCTTCTTTTAGCGCTCTGAAGACCAGACTCAACCAAGCCCTGGAAAGAGTGGAAGTTCTGGAACGAGAGAAGAAGAACGCCATGGCCAGAGAAAAGAGGGCTTGGACCACAGTAAAAAGTCTTTTGGTGGATTTGAGGGAAAAAAACCTCCTTAATGAAGAGCTCAAAGAGAAACTGAACTTCTATTCAGGTAAAATGACATGATCTCTTTAAAAATCATGTGCATGTTATTCTTACATTCTATTGAACTCTTTAGTTATTATTTGAAGGTGACATTCATTTTTGCTCATACAATTGCAGATCTTCATTTAGACTTCATGGCAAAGCAGGGCCATGAGTACACAAAAGAATACAAGGAGTTTGCGCTCACGCTCCATCTACAAGGTCCGAAGGCGTACAACTACCTCAGAGAGACGCAACATTTTCCACTCCCACATCCACAAACATTACAAAGGTAGTCTTGAAGGGGTCATATTATGATTTTCCTGCTCGTCTAACCCCTGTGCCACCGTGGTGGGGCAGCACGGTGGAGAAGGGGTTACTGCATGTGCCTCACAATACGAAGGTCCTGAGTTCCAACCCGGGTTGGGGATCTTTCTGTGTGGAGTTTGCATGTTCCCCCCGTGACTGCGTGGGTTCCCTCCGGGTACTCCGGCTTCCTGTCACCTCCAAAGACATGCACCTGGGGATAGGTTGATTGGCAACACTAAATTGTCCCTAGTGTGAGAATGTGAGTGTGAATGTTGTTTGTCTATCTGTTTTGGCCCTGTGATGAGATGGTGACTTGTCCAGGGTGTACCCCGCCTTCCGCCCGAATGCAGCTGAGATAGGCTATCTGTAAATTATGTCTGGGTTTTTTGTACTTTCAGCCTTAAAAAAATCTTGGTCCTTTATTTATTTATTTTTGTTATGCAAATCCCAGTTGTGACCTGTTCCACCGCCCCCTGTTGGCTGTTCCATCCCCCAGGGTGGTGGGGTAAGAGGTCTAGAGGTGATATGGGGTAATGTGGGGTGCCAGACAAGTACACTGACTATCCCAATAAAGTGCACATGTGTTCAGACCAGAAAAGGGTCAAACTAACCTGTCTCACGACGGTCTAAACCCAGCTCACGTTCCCTATTAGTGGGTGAACAATCCAACGCTTGGTGAATTCAGTGGCCTAGTGGTTAGAGTGTCCGCCCTGAGATCGGTAGGTTGGGAATTCAAACCCCGGCCGAGTCATACCAAAGACTATAAAAATGGGACCCATTACCTCCCTGCTTGGCACTCAGCATCAAGGGTTGGAATTGGGGGTTAAATCACCAAAAATGATTCCCGGGCGCGGTACCGCTGCTGCCCACTGCTCCTCTCACCTCCCAGGGGGTGAACAAGGGGATGGGTCAAATGCAGAGGACACATTTCACCACACCTAGTGTGTGTGACAATCATTGGTACTTTAACTTTAACCCCCTGCGACCCCGGAAGGGACAAGCGGTAGAAAATGGATGGATGCTGGTCTACATAACATATAATTCTGTTTCTTTGGTCAACATTTTGCGTAGATGACGTTTTACAGACGGTCTTATTTACGTGCCTCCACTTTGACTGTTTATTTTGTAGTTTTTAGCGCTTCCATATGGAGTTTACTGACAGATATAAGTTAGAACTATACGCTACTTTTAATTTTCCTGAGGGAACTCTCCTGAAGGAATCAATAAAGTACTATCTATCTCTCTATCCATCTACTTTATTTTAGAAATGGCAACAGCTGAGCATGCATGTGCATGTATGAGCCAGTCTGCCCTACAACAAAAGGATGGATAAAAATAAGAAACTTAATGTCTACAAAGTCAGACTACAATGGCAGACTCACACAAAGCTCTTCAGGTAAAACTTTACCATATTTGGAGATATCCACGGATGTCACACTTGGGGTAAAACGTCACAAACTGGGCAAATTCCAAACTACTCGTTTGGAGGAAGTATGAAAGAAGGCAAGACTGTTTTATAAATATCTCCACCATGCCTCCAGGGTTTGATTTTAAATTTTGGGACTTATGCAGATCTGAAAGACACAAACATATGTACCAGTAGGTAAGAAATGTTTGTTTTGCATAATAGGTTCCCATTAATGTTGTCCAATTGAAGGTGTGGATGTTACTGATGCAAACACCTCACATGGTCAGATCTCACTTGTTTTTCTTCTTCTAGGTGGCTACATTCAATGGATGAAAAGCCGAGCTTGAACAAGGTGGATGACAAGCCGAGCTTGAACAAGGTGGATGACAAGCCGAGCTTGAACAAGGTGGATGACAAGCCCAGCTTGAACAAGGTGGATGACAAGCCGAGCTTGAACAAGGTGGATGGCAAGCCTAGCTTGAACAAGGTGGATGACAAGCCGAGCTTGAACAAGGTGGATGACAAGCCCAAATTGAACAAGGTGGATGACAAGCTCAGCTTGAACAAGGTGGATGACAAGCCCAGCTTGAACAAGGTGGATGACAAGCCCAGCTTGAACAAAGTGGATGACAAGCCCAGCTTGAACAAGGTGGATGACAAGCCCAGCGTGAACAAGGTGGATGACAAAAACATAACGCTGGAAGGAAGATGCCAGGAAGACATAGGTGAATATGTTGAACTCGTGTTGGATGACATGACCGTCGAAAATCGGGCGGAATGTGACCCACATGAAGCGTCATTATCTAAATTAGTGGACCTTGGTGATGGAGACAGTTTTTATGTATACACTCCTGAACAAAATTCTAGGACAAGTTGAAAAAAAAAAAGCAAGGTTTTGCACAGTTTGTTAGATAATAAGAAGGTTCTAAATAGTTGGTGTCAGTTTTTTTGGTTTCTGTCAGTTTATTTTGAACATGCATACAAGTACAATGTGATAAATCACATATTTCCAGTTTTTTTCATTACAGCATGTCCAAAAAGGAGTAGAGCTTATTTAATCGTAACCCTTTTCCATTTCATAGCACTTCTTAACACATTAGTTTGTTCTCAATTTGTAACATAATTGTAAATAAATCAATAAGAATGTAAATAAACAAATTGATATTCCCTGTCACTTCCTGTTTCCGGGAGAGGGTGCAAACAAGAAGACTATTATTTTTGTCCTTTTATGAAGTATCCATCCAGTTTCTTCCGCTTATCTGAGGTTGGGTCGCGGGGGCAGCAGCCTAAGTCCAGACTTCCCTCTCCCCAGCCACTTCATCCAGCTCCTCCCGGGGGATCCCAAGGCGTTCACAGGGCAGTAGTCCTGGGTCTTCCCCGTGGCGTCCTACCGGTCGGACGTGCCCTAAACACCTCCCTAGGGAGGCGTTCGAGTGGCATCCTGACCAGATGCCCGAACCACCTCATCTGACTCCTCTCCATGTGGAGGAGCAGCGGCTTTACTTTGAGTTCCTCCAGGGTGACAGAGCTTCTCACCCTATCTCTAAGGGAGAGACCTGCCACCCGGCAGAGGAAACTAATTCCGGCCGCTTATACCCGTGACCTTGTCCTTTTGGTCATAACCCAAAGCTCATGACCATAGGTGAGGATGGAAACGTAAATCGACCGGTAAGTTGAGAGCTTTGCCTTCCGGCTCAGCTCCTTCTTCACCACAACGGATCGATACAGCGTCCGCATTACTGAAGACGCCGCACTGATCCACCTGTTGATCTCACGATCCACTCTTCCTTCACTCGTGAACAAGACTCCGAGGGACTTGAACTCCTCCACATGGGGTAATAACTTCTCCCCAACTTAGAGAGAGCACTCCACACATTCCTGGGTGAGAACCATGGACTCGGACTAGCTTCATAAAGCAATTAATAAAATGAGTGAGACAGAGACAAACAAAGTCAGCATACCTATGAAGGTTCTCAATTATCCAGGGCGTTCAATGGTTCGTAACTGGACTGCTTGGTTTGTCTTTGAAGACATTTCGCCGCTCAGTTCGTGCTCATAGACTTAGTTTGGTCAGATCTAGTCCAAACGGTTGGTACCAAAACCCCAAATATTTATACTCCAAAAAACCAAAACCAGGAGGTTGTGCCTGAGCAAGGATGGTTTTGCCTTATCGTGGTGAGAAAAAACTGTTTTAAATCAAACGAGCGATCCTAACAGATAAAGTGTAAATTCCCCTCGTTAGCATTGAGGTATTGTGTGGCAGAAAGAAATTCCTCCAAACAATGGAGTGCTCCTTTTTGTATAGAGCAGTGATTCTCAAACTAGTGGTATGCATGCTCCATCAAGTGGTACACCAAAAAAATCACTTATTTAAATATTCAAACACCGTAATGTCAGGACATTCAATCGATCGCAACTGTCATGTTTGGTTTGTCTTAGAAGGCATTTTTCCTCTCATCATTTCATGCTCATAGACTTGGCTTGGTCAGATCTTGGCACCCTTCAAGAACACCTGTGAAGTCAATACCATTTCAGGTGACTACCTCTTGAAGCTCATCGAGAGAATGCCAAGAGTGTGCAAAAAAGTGATCGGAGTAAAGGGTGGCTACTTTGAAGAAACTAGAATATAAAACATGTTTTCAGTTATTTCACCTTTTTTTTGTTTAGTACATAACTTCACGTGTGTTCATTCATAGTTTTGATGCCTTCAGTGACAATCTACAATGTAAATAGTCATGAAAATAAAGAAAACACATTGAATGAGAAGGTTTGTCCAAACTTTTGGCCTGTACTGTATATATATATATATATATATATATATATATATATATATATATATATATATATATATATATATATGTGTCTTAATAAGGTTATCCAAAAAATAGTGCTCGATACCGTGGTAGAGCACAATATATGTATGTGTGGGGAAAAAAAATCACAAGACTACTTCATCTCTACAGGCCTGTTTCATGAGGGGTTCCCTCAATCATCAGGAGATTTTTTTTCTTTTTTTCATCTCCTGATGATTGAGGGAACCCCTCATGAAACAGGCCTGTAGAGATGAAGTAGTCTTGTGATTTTTTCCCCCCACACATACATATATATATATATATATATATATATATAATGTATATGTGTTGAAAACCATTGCTATAGAGGAACTCTGACCCGTGTGAACACATTGACGGATCCTACAGTGGATACCTTTTAATATTTTGCATAACTGACAGGAAAAAAACAGAAAAACAAAATCTACAGAGGATGCTAGTTTATTGTATTATTGTTATTGTTATTATTATTATTATTATATCGATTTCAGCATTTTTTGTTACGCCCGCTCAGGAAGAAAAAATACTTTGAGCCTGCCCTCCACTCTCCACAGTGAATATAGATAGTATCATTTGTCTATAAAATTGCTATAACTGTATCTTCTCAGCTTTAAAACCTAAATATTGCTTGTGTACTATTTTGTATATTTATTTGTGCAGCCTGGAATAGTTATACTTTAGTAATTATGTTATAAATATTATACATAATAGATCAATTGTAAAGATAAACATCCTCCCCTATCCTGTATTAGATTTGAGCAATAAGGGTTTTCATTTATTTTAACCATCCATAGTCACTGTAAGATACATCACATATTTCCAGTTTCTCATTACATCTTTAAAAAGGAGCAGGAAGAAGCAGAGCTTATTTAATCCTGACCCTTTTCAAATTTATAGCAATTTCTTACATTTATTCGCTCAAACAAATTTAGGCAGCGATGAAAAGTATCACGTTTTTAAAGTATAAATGAACAAACCATACTCAGAGCAAGCCCGTCATGTCAACACCCAAGATGGCTATTTAAAGCCATAACCACTAGAGGGAGCCACCTGACCATGGACTTGGCTATTGTAAACATTTGACTTTTTTCATTCATTTAAACCTATCGTTTATAAAAACAAAAAAAGACGTCATAAAAGTTAAAATGAATAACTTTTGCTGTCAAAGTCAAATAATAAAATTGTTTCCATCAAATTGTGTGACAAGCTACACCTCCTTGCAAAAATGCTTAATATATCATTCCGCCAGCAATGAACACGTCACTGTTCACTCAACACAGACGTCATGACGTCATCAAAGCCCAGCCTTCCCGCAAGTCAACACGCAGAACGCAAGTAAACAAAGACGAACATTGGCAGAGAAAACTGCACGTAACGATGATGCCTTCAAGACCATGGGAAACATCTGTTTAAACGTTGAATAAACTACATGTGGAACATAACATAGGACCAAGTCCGTTACAATATAAATACAATAATTTGTTAAAAACATGTTTTATCTTCCTGTGTACAAACCCGGAGTTACTGTTCTAACATATGTTTTATTTACTTTCCCTAAATATCTAAAAGTATTCATATTCTCTTCATGTCATATTATGCTCTTTCCAGTGCTGTTGTTTGTAGGTTACAGTTTGTATCCAATCAGAATTCAGCTAGCTTATGTTGCCATGCTGTACCAAATCTGCCCTGGGCCTTCAGAGTCATCAATGCAGGCGTCTGTGCACTGTAAGTGAACGGGGACATACGGTTGATGGACAATTGCCATAGCCAATCATATCCCAAGTTGTTGTCAGTAAGGCCTTCTAGCTGGCCTTACGCTGTGATTGGATACTCACTTGGTAGTCCCAAGTGAGTATTATTATAATATCCATATACACACATATATATATATATATATATATATATATATATATATATATATATATATATATATATATATATATATATATATATATATATATGTATATATATATATATATATATATACCCCGTTTCCATATGAGTTGGGAAATTGTGTTAGATGTAAATATAAATGGAATACAATGATTTGCAAATCCTTTTCAACCCATATTCAATTAAACGCACTACAAAGACAAGATATTTGATGTTCAAACGCATAAACGTTATTTTTTTTTTGCAAATAATACTTAGAATTTCATGGCTGCAACGCGTGCCAAAGTAGTTGGAAAAGGGCATACTTGCCAACCTTGAGACCTCCGATTTCGGGAGGTGGGGGGGTGGGGGCGTGGTCGGGGGTGGGGCAGGGCGCGGTTGGGGGCGTGGTTAAGAGGGGAGGAGTATATTGACAACTAGAATTCACCAAGTCAAGTATTTCATATATATATATATATATATATATATATATATATATATATATATATATATATATATATATATCTGTATGTGTGGGGGAAAAAAATCACAAGACTATTTCATCTCTACAGGCCTGTTTCATGAGGGGGGGTACCCTCAATCGTCTCCTGACGATTGAGGGTACCCCCCCTCAAATAAAAATACAAATAAAAATGCAATTAATTTTGATGTTTTTAGCAAAATATAGTAAAAATGTATTTAGTTTTTGTTTTTTTAAATTAATAAATATATTTATTTTTAGGTAAGATAAACATAATAATACAATGTATCTCTAGTCTGGATGATTTAGTTCTTGTCACCCTGTTGTCCTCCCGTCATGAAAAAAGGCTGTCCTCACTCAGGTCCGCATGGAGCTGGAGGGGGCGTGGCTTCCAGCTCCGGCTGAAAATCAGGAGATTTTCGGGAGAATATTTGTCCCGGGAGGTTTTCGGGAGAGGCGCTGAATTTCGGGAGTCTCCCGGAAAATTCGGGAGGGTTGGCAAGTATGGAAAAGGGCATGTTCACCACTGTGTTACATGGCCTTTCCTTTTAACAACAGTCAGCAAACGTTTGGGTACTGAGGAGACACATTTTTTAAGCTTCTCAGGTGAAATTCTTTCCCATTCTTGCTTGATGTACAGCTTAAGTTGTTCAACAGTCTGGGGGTCTCCGTTGTGGTATTTTAGGCTTCATAATTCGCCACACATTTTCAATGGGAGACAGGTCTGGACTACAGGCAGGCCAGTCTAGTACCTGCACTCTTTTACTATGAAGCCACGTTGATACAACACGTGGCTTGGCATTGTCTTGCTGAAATAAGCAGGGGCGTCCATGGTAACGTTGCTTGGATGGCAACATATGTTGCTCCAAAACCTGTATGTACCTTTCAGCATTAATGGCGCCTTCACAGATGTGTAAGTTACCCATGTCTTGGGCACTAATACACCCCCATACCATCACAGATGCTGGCTTTTCAACTTTGCGCCTATAACAATCCGCATGGTTCTTTTCCTCTTTGGTCCGGAGGACACGACGTCCACAGTTTCCAAAAACAATTTCAAATGTGGACTCGTCAGACCACAGAACACTTTTCCACTTTGTATCAGTCCATCTTAGATGAGCTCAGGCCCAGCGAAGCTGACGGCGTTTCTGGGTGTTGTTGATAAACGGTTTTTGCCTTGCATAGGAGAGTTTTAACTTGCACTTACAGATTTAGCGACCAACTGTAGTTACTGACAGTGGGTTTCTGAAGTGTTCCTGAGCCCAAGTGGTGATATCCTTTACACACTGATGTCGCTTGTTGATGCAGTACAGCCTGAGGGATCGAAGGTCTCAGTCTTAGCTGCTTACGTCCAGTGATTTCTCCAGATTCTCTGAACCCTTTGATGATATTACGGACCGTAGATGGTGAAATCCCTAAATTCCTTGCAATAGCTGGTTGAGAAAGGTTTTGCTTAAACTGTTCAACAAATTGCTCATGCATTTGTTGACAAAGTGGTGACCCTCGCCCCATCCTTGTTTGTGAATGACTGAGCATTTCATGGAATATACTTTTATACCCAATCATAGCACCCACCTGTTCCCAATTTGCCTGTTCACCTGTGGGATGTTCCAAATAAGTGTTTGATGAGCATTCCTCAACTTTATCAGTATTTATTGCCACCTTTCCCAACTTCTTTGTCACGTGTTGCTGGCATCAAATTCTAAAGTTAATGATTATTTGCCAAAAAAAAAAATGTTTATCAGTTTGAACATCAAATATGTTGTCTTTGTAGCATATTCAACTGAATATGGGTTGAAAATGATTTGCAAATCATTGTATTTCGTTTATATTTAAATCTAACACAATTTCCCAACTCATATGGAAATATATATACATATACCTGGTACGCCAGCTGCACTGAAGCAGGCAAAAAGGCGATTCAGAGGGTCATAAAGTCTGCACAAAAAATCATCGGCTGTCCCCTCCCCTCCCTGAAGGATTTACACAACTCCCGTTGCCTCAACAGAGCAAAAAACATCACCAAGAACAGTACACACCCTGGTTTCCACCTGTTCGACCTGCTACCATCGGGCAGGTGCTACAGGTGCATCAGAGCCAGAACAAACAGGCTCAGAGACAGCTTCTTTCCCAGAGCTGTCACCATCTTGAACTGTAACTTATAATAAACAATTCACCCCTATACAATATCCTACCCTAATACCCTACTGTGCAATATTACCCTTCGAGTGCAATACATCCGACATTGATTGTCTTGTTCTGTATATTGTACAGTATTTTGTATATTGTACAGGATTGCTTATCATTTTTATTGGATAGTAGTCTATTTATTTCAATTCTTAGTTTTATCTTTATTACTTCTTGTGTAATTTATCTTCATCCCATATTTGTTACCACCACCGCACCTTAAGTCGGAGTCCTTAATCTCGTTACATGCAAATATAATGACAATAAAATCCATTCTATTCTATTTTATTCTATTCTATACACAGCTTTTCATTTTTTGCGGCTCCAGACAGATTAGTTTTTTGTATTTTTGGTCCAATATGGCTCTTTCAACGTTTTGGGTTGCCGACCCCTGGCATAGAGCAATCATCATTGGTGAATGGCTAACGACAGTTCATTACAAGAAATGAATGAAGGGTATTTACCATTGATGCTCAGAATGACTTGGATCAGACGTGATAATGGAACACTTTATGTCAGCACTTTTACCTTTTATTCGCCACGAGGGACTTCACTGTTTTCATTTTTATATCACAGCTGGAACAACAGACGAAACCCACATTCTATGATCATTCTATCAATTGATGATCTATATTAAAGAGCTGCGGTCGGATGAGCAATCTGGAATCTGTCATCGCCTCAACTCCCTCGGCCGGGAATTTTGAAATTCTTTCTTAGGCTTCATGGCCACTTTGGAGCGGATCCACGTGGAAAGTACGCAGCAGTGGAAACTGGCAGCCAGAAAAACTCTGCGAGTCCGCAAGATGTCCAGATTTACATTCCTTCCTTGTGACACAAAAGCAAGGGAGAACACCATAATTTGACCAAGAGGGGTTGCACTGTTGGCTGAGAGGTCCGTCAGTGAGTAATGCCAGGAGGAGGACACAAACTTGGGAAGCGAAAGGAGAAATCAAATGAGAAATGATAAGTGAAAGCATTTCTTGGTTGTTTTAATGAAGTCCTGACAGAAGCTTTTTGGCTTCACCTGAGTTCAAGAAGAGGAAGCAGTAGACCTGAGGATGAACCTTTTTCGTAAGTACTGACTCTTCTTCATCATGGGACTTGACAGGCTGGGGCTCCGTCACCAGAGGGGGCCCTGGCACCGCTGGCTTCTCAACAGTAGCATTCTTTCACACATTGCTGGAAGTAATCAGCGACCGGAGCCAGAATCCGAGCTCCTTCTGTTTGCTTTGGCTGCACCCCAACCCAATTCTAATTGCTCCACCTTCACATATGCAAAGTCTCCATTTGCTCATGTTAGTGGTGAGAAGACCACCTCCTTCTCATCCTGCCTTCTTAGCCCACCACACCCATCCATCAGTCCAAAGCAGTCCACTCCAAATAACCCCAACATGTTCTAAAAGTCAGGACAAATGTCACATTTTAGCAACAATTTTTGTTATATCTAGGGATATTCCGATCTGGGTTTGATGCTGACCATCATCCGATACAATAACAATCACATGTATTAGCTGTACATTTTTCAATGTATTTATTGTGTGTTAATAACAACTATCCATCCATCCATCTTCTTCCGCTTATCCGAGGTCGGGTCGCGGGGGCAGCAGCTTAAGCAGGGAAGCCCAGACTTCCCTCTCCCCAGCCACTTCGTCCAGCTCCTCCCGGGGGATCCCGAGGCGTTCCCAGGCCAGCCGGGAGAGATAGTCTTCCCAGCGTGTCCTGGGTCTTCCCCGTGGCCTCCTACCAGTCGGACGTGCCCGAAACACCTTCCTAGGGAGGCGTTCGGGTGGCATCCTGACCAGATGCCCGAACCACCTCATCTGGCTCCTCTCGATGTGGAGGAGCAGCGGCTTTACTTTGAGCTCCTCCCAGATGACAGAGCTTCTCACCCTATCTCTAAGGGAGAGCCCCGCCACTCGGCGGAGGAAACTCATTTCGGCCGCTTGTACCCGTGATCTTGTCCTTTCGGTCATGACCCAAAGCTCATGACCATAGGTGAGGATGGGAACGTAGATCGACCGGTAAATCGAGAGCTTTGCCTTCCGGCTCAGCTCCTTCTTCACCACAACGGATCGATACAGCGTCCGCATTACTGAAGACGCCGCACCGATCCGCCTGTCGATCTCACGATCCACTCTTCCCCCACTCGTGAACAAGACTCCGAGGTACTTGAACTCCTCCACTTGGGGCAAGATCTCCTCCCCAACCCGGAGATGGCACTCCACCCTTTTCCGGGAGAGAACCATGGACTCGGACTTGGAGGTGCTGATTCCCATCCCAGTCGCTTCACACTCGGCTGCGAACCGATCCAGTGAGAGCTAATAACAACTAGTTCCTTATTATACTAGTTATTTCATTACATACAATTATCTGAGAAAAACAAAGTCAGTAGCAGGGACAGTAAAATACTAAAATATCACATTCACATAAATATTCACAGCCCATACTTTGTTGATGCACCGTTGGCAGAAATTACAGCCTTAAAGGGGAACATTATCACAATTTCAGAATGGTTGAAACCATTAAAAATCAGTTCCCAGTGGCTTATTATATTTTTCGAAGTTTTTTTCAAAATTTTACCCATCACGCAATATCCCTAAAAAAAGCTTCAAAGTGCCTGATTTTAACCATCGTTATAAACACCCGTCCATTTTCCTGTGACGTCACATAGTGAAGCCAACACAAACAAACATGGCGGAAAGAACAGCAAGCTATAGCGACATTAGCTCGGATTCAGACTCGGATTTCAGCGGCTTAAGCGATTCAACAGATTACGCATGTATTGAAACGGATGGTTGTAGTGTGGAGGCAGGTAGCGAAAACGAAATTGAAGAAGAAACTGAAGCTATTGAGCCATATCGGTTTGAACCGTATGCAAGCGAAACCGACGAAAACGACACGACAGCCAGCAACACGGGAGAAAGCGAGGACGAATTCGGCGATCGCCTTCTAACCAACGATTGGTATGTGTTTGTTTGGCATTAAAGGAAACTAACAACTATGAACTAGGTTTACAGCATATGAAATACATTTGGCAACAACATGCACTTTGAGAGTGCAGACAGCCCAATTTTCATCAATTAATATATTCTGTAGACATACCCTCATCCGCGCTCTTTTCCTGAAAGCTGATCTGTCCAGTTTTGGAGTTGATGTCAGCAGGCCAGGGAAGCTAGGGTCGATATTCTTCTCTTGATCATCTTCGGTGGCATAAGGGACGGTGTGAGCCAAGACATCCAGGGGGTTTAGCTCGCTCGTCTGCGGGAACAAACTGCCGCCATTGCTTGCCGTGCTAGCGAGGTCCTTTGTACCTGAATTGCTCACACACTCCGGCAGATTCAATGGGGGTCTGGCGGCAGATTTCTTTGACTTTATCGTTGGAAATGCATCTGCTTTGAGTGTCGCAGGATATCCACACATTCTTGCCATCTCTGTCGTAGCATAGCTTTCGTCGGTAAAGTGTGCGGAACAAATGTCCAATTTCTTGCCACTTTCGCATCTTTGGGCCACTGGTGCAACTTGAATCTGTCCCTGTTCGTGTTGTTACACCCTCCGACAACACACCGACGAGGCATGATGTCTCCAAGGTACGGAAAACAGTCGAAAAAACGGAAAATAACAGAGCTGATTTGACTCGGTGTTTGAGAAAATGGCGGATTGCTCCGCGATGTGACGTCACGTTGTGACGTCATCGCTCCGAGAGCGAATATTAGAAAGGCGTTTAATTCGCCAAAATTCACCCATTTAGAGTTCGGAAATCGGTTAAAAAAATATATGGTCTTTTTTCTGCAACATCAAGGTATATATTGACGCTTACATAGGTCTGGTGATAATGTTCCCCTTTAAGTCTTTTTGATTATGACGCCACGATTCCCATCAGATTGGTTCGGAAGCGTTGGTTTTCATCCAGGATGTCTCTGTACATTGCTGCATTCATCTTTCCCTCAATCATTGAGGCTGTAATTGCATGCCAAAGGTGCATCAACAAAGTATTGAGCAAAGGTTGGGAATGCTCTATACATATTTAATACATTTGTTAAAATTGAAAAAAAAAGTTTCACAATGTCATTATGAGGTATTGTCTGTAGAATAACAATTAATTTATACCATTTTGGAATAAGACTAACATAACAAAATGTGAAAAAAAAGTGAAGCGCTGTGACAATTTTCCAGATGCACTTTTTTTTTTAATCTTACTTCTACACCAGGGGTGTTAAACTCATTTTAGCTCAGGGGCCCCATGGAGGAAAATCTGTGCACACTCAGGCCGGACTATTAAAATCATGGCATTAAAACTAAAAAAATAAAGACAACTTCAGATTGTTTTCTTTGCCTTACTTTGGCCAAAAATAGAACAAACACTTTCTGAAAATATTACAATAAATATATGGAAAAAAATATCGGCAGCGGTAAAGTTTAGATCCATGAAGGAAAGAAGAAAGTGAATGAATGTTTATAACTGAATACATTTACATATGCATAAACATTACTTTCCTTTTTAATAAATTAAGTAACATTTATGACAACCTTTTTCCAAAACACAATATAGAATGTGAGATATAAGAGGATAATGCATACATTTATCATTTGTTTTCAAAACGGTTACAAAAAAGTGCACTGCAAAAACTGAAATTTAAGTTAGATTAAAGGGGAACATTATCACCAGACCTATGTACCGGTAAGCGTCAATATATACCTTGATGTTGCAGAAAAAAGACCATATATTTTTTTAACCGATTTCCGAACTCTAAATGGGTGAATTTTGGCGAATTAAACGTCTTTCTAATATTCGCTCTCGGAGCGATGACGTCACAATGTGACGTCACATCGGGAAGCAATCTGCCATTTTCTCAAACACCGAGTCAAATCAGCTCTGTTATTTTCCGTTTTTTCGACTGTTTTCCGTACCTTGGAGACATCATGCCTCGTCGGTGTGTTGTCGGAGGGTGTAACAACACGAACAGGGACGGATTCAAGTTGCACCAGTGGCCCAAAGATGCGAAAGTGGCAAGAAATTGCACGTTTGTTCCGCACACTTTACCGACGAAAGCTATGCCACGACAGAGATGGCAAGAATGTGTGGATATCCTGCGACACTCAAAGCAGATGCATTTCCAACGATAAAGTCAAAGAAATCTGCCGCCAGACCCCCATTGAATCTGCCGGAGTGTGTGAGCAATTCAGGGACAAAGGACCTCGGTAGCACGGCAAGCAATGGCGGCAGTTTGTTCCCGCAGACGAGCGAGCTAAACCCCCTGGATGTCTTGGCTCACACCGTCAAGTGAAGAATATTGACCCTAGCTTCCCTGGCCTGCTGACATGAGGGTATGTCTACAGAATATATTCATTGATGAAAATTGGGCTGTCTGCACTCTCAAAGTGCATGTTGTTGCCAAATGTATTTAATATGCTGTAAACCTAGTTCATAGTTGTTAGTTTCCTTTAATGCCAAACAAACACATACCAATCGTTGGTTAGAAGGCGATCGCCGAATTCGTCCTCGCTTTCTCCCGTGTCGCTGGCTGTCGTGTCGTTTTCGTCGGTTTCGCTTGCATACGGTTCAAACCGATATGGCTCAATAGCTTCAGTTTCTTCTTCAATTTCGTTTTCGCTACCTGCCTCCACACTACAACCATCCGTTTCAATACATTCGTAATCTGTTGAATCGCTTAAGCCGCTGAAATCCGAGTCTGAATCCGAGCTAATGTCGCTATAGCTTGCTGTTCTTTCCGCCATGTTTGTTTGTTTTGGCTTCACTATGTGACGTCACAGGAAAATGGACGGGAACTGATTTTTAATGGTTTTAACCATTCTGAAATTGTGATAATGTTCCCCTTTAAATATCTCAAATAAGGGTGATATTGCTTATTTTCTGTCTGAGAAGATAATTCTTCTCACTAAACAGATTTTATGTTAGAGTGTTTTACTTGTTTTAAGTGTTTTGGTTCTAAATTATCTCAGTAAGATATTACAGCTTGTTGCTTGGATTTCATGCCGTATATTGAGTAAAACATGCTTGAAACTAGAATATCAACTGTTTCAAAGCTGTGTCATTAACACTCACAAGTATAAAAGTACTTTTTTTAAAGTAATAATTTCTTACTTCAAGGGAAAAAAAATCATATCATTATGTCAAGATAATGGCACTAGCATTTACTTAATTTAAAAATATTTTTCAAAATATTGAACAAAAAGGTCTCATATTTTTTTTCTACCAAGAAAAGTGCACTTGTTATTAGTGAGAATATACTTATTTTAAGGTATTTTTGGGTTCATTTTACTTGTTTTGGAAAGTCTTGACAAGCCAAATTTTCTTGTTTTATTGGCAGATAATTTTGCTTAGTTCAAATCTAATACCCTTAATTTTTGTATTTTTTTTGTTCTTGTTTTTGAACACTGACTTTTTGCAGTGTGGGACCCCAAAAATTTACCCCATTTTGTATGACTTGATGGGGTCCCTGGGACCTCATCAATTCCTAGCGCCAACACTGATGGAGTATTGGTGCATACAAAACAGCAGCAGGCGGCTGTGGCCTGCGGGCCGGTTCTAATACTAATCGGTCACATGGGGGGGTCGCAGCTTGCTGCGGGGTTGTTCTTCCAACGCAAAAAACGGCTCCGGACGACAGCGTGAAGGTAAGCTTGGATTTATTTAACATAAATCACTCACTCCCACAAACACAAAAATACAACAAAAAAGGCAAGCGTGCCTAAAGCACAAGTGAAGTTGCTAAATAGATCAGAAGCTATGTCATGGACTAGGAAACCTACTTGGTCAGAAATAGACATGAACCGGTGTGGCATAAAGACAATGCAGGCAGAACGAGTGATGAACAAAGGTAGGCTTAAATAACAGTGACACGATTGGTGAAAACAGGTGCGTGACTCAAAACGTGAAACAGGTGCGTGACGTGACAGGTGAAAACTAATGGGTTGCTATGGTGACAAACAAGAGTGCACAATGAGTCCAAACGTGGAACAGGTGAAACTAATGGGTAACTATGGAAACAAGACAAGGGAGTGAAAAGCCAGAAACTAAAGAGTCCAATAACTAAACAAAACAAAACATGACTAAAACAAAACATGATTACACAGACATGACATAATCAAATATCATCCCGGGGGCCTTAGATAATTCACTCCCGGGCCGGATCTGGGCCGCGGGCCTTGACTTTGACACCCCTGTCCTACACGGTCTATACTATATATGAAACTTGAATATACTGTAACTTAGAGTAGTCAGTGTACAGCACGGAAAGAAGTATAATTTCACTATCCACACCCATTTTTCTTGAAATATCCAGCAAATCAAGTGAGAACGCGTCCAAAAATGCACCAATTTAGCACCAGCTGCAACAGTTTTTGCTACGATCCCCTTCTAGAATCACAAGAATCAAAGGGGCTGGTAGATGTCATAAATCTTTCACTCCTACACTTCTGTCTTGAATATGCTCCGCTCGTGATCAATTAGTTTCAGTTCCTTCAACAATGTCATCTCAGGGAGTTTTCGGTTGTCATCACGCCCTGCTTCAAAATCTCACAACACACCATGGAATCAATGTTCCCCTCAATGAACAACAGCTCCCTCGGTGCTGGAAGCACTCATGCCGCACCAGACCATGACGCTACCACCACCACGCTTGACAGTAGACAAGACATAATTGCGCAACCACACCACCCGGGAACAGTTGATCTTATCAGACCACAGGACGTAAATCCGCTATTTAATTTTCTTTTATTTTCCAGCTAACTGGCTCTTTGGTGAGCCAGCCTCAAAAGAGACTTCCTTCTGGGACCACGGCCACACTGACTATGCAGTGTGCGGCGTACGGGCTCAGCACTGACAGGCTGACCCCCCCACCTCCTCCCCCAACTACTTCAACCTCGGCAGCTACGCTGACAGCACTCATGCGCCTGTTTCCGAGCCAACTGGTGGAAATAACACAGAGCACAAGGACTCAACTTCTTTGCTCGACCGTGGCGAGTGGTTGTCCATCAAGTGTTCCAGGCATAAAAAAAAACCCTTAATGCTTCCTCGTCGGAGCCCTGAGTGGGATATTGCATAAGTTTCAAATCTCTGTTGAATTCAAATAGCCTCACTGGCAACCGTTAGATTGTTATTCAGATCATCCATCCATCCATCTTCTTCCGCTTATCCGAGGTCGGGTCGCGGGGGCAGCAGCCTAAGCACGGAAGCCCAGACTTCCCTCTCCCCAGCCACCTCGTCCAGCCCTTCCTGTGGGATCCCGAGGCGTTCCCAGGTCAGCCGGGAGACATAGTCTTCCCAACGTGTCCTGGGTCTTCCCCGCGGCCTCCTACCGGTCGGACGTGCCCTAAACACCTCCCTACGGGAGGCGTTCGGGTGGCATCCTGACCAGATGCCCGAACCACCTCATTTGGCTCCTCTCGATGTGGAGGAGCAGCGGCTTTACTTTGAGCTCCCCCCGGATGGCAGAGCTTCTCACCCTATCTCTAAGGGAGAGCCCCGCCACCCGGCGGATGAAACTCATTTCGGCCGCTTGTACCCGTGATCTTGTCCTTTCGGTCATAACCCAAAGCTCATGACCATAGGTGAGGATGGGAACGTAGATCGACCGGTAAATTGAGAGCTTTGCCTTCCGGCTCAGCTGCTTCTTCACCACAACGGATCGATACAGCGTCCGCATTACTGAAGACGCCGCACCGATCCGCCTGTCGATCTCACAATCCACTCTTCCCTCACTCGTGAACAAGACTCTGAGGTACTTGAACTCCTCCACTTGGGGCAAGATCTCCTCCCCAACCCGGAGATGGCACTCCACCCTTTTCCGGGAGAGAACCATGGACTCTGACTTGGAGGTGCTGATTCTCATCCCAGTGGCTTCACACTCGGCTGCGAACCGATCCAGCGAGAGCTGAAGATCCTGGCCAGATGAAGCCATCAGGACCACATCATCTGCAAAAAGCAGAGACCTAATCCTGCAGCCACCAAACCAGATCCCCTCAACGCCTTGACTGCGCCTAGAAATTCTGTCCATAAAAGTTATGAACAGAATGGGTGACAAAGGGCAGCCTTGGCGGAGTCCAACCCTCACTGGAAACGTGTCCGACTTACTGCCGGCAATGCGGACCAAGCTCTGGCACTGATCATACAGGGAGCGGACTGCCACAATCAGACAGTCCGATACCCCATACTCTCTGAGCACTCCCCACAGGACTTCCCGAGGGACACGGTCGGATGCCTTCTCCAAATCCACAAAACACATGTAGACTGGTTGGGCAAACTCCCATGCACCCTCAAGGACCCTGCC
Organism: Nerophis lumbriciformis; assembly: GCF_033978685.3. Lineage (NCBI taxonomy): Eukaryota > Metazoa > Chordata > Actinopteri > Syngnathiformes > Syngnathidae > Nerophis > Nerophis lumbriciformis. The sequence goes on along the minus strand of NC_084551.2, from coordinate 10,104,087 downwards.
GAGAGTATAGAGCTGGTCCACAGTTCCACGACCAGGACGAAAACCACACTGTTCCTCCTGAATCCGAGGTTCGACTATCCGGCGTAGCCTCCTCTCCAGTACACCTGAATAGACCTTACCGGGAAGGCTGAGGAGTGTGATCCCACGATAGTTAGAACACACCCTCCGGTTCCCCTTCTTAAAGAAGGAACCACCACCCCGGTCTGCCAATCCAGAGGTACCGCCCCCGATTCAGATCATTGTATGTTATAAATGCATTAATGTATTTGTATTCACTTCTATATCTATTAGGCCAGGGGTCGGCAACCCAAAACGTTGAAAGAGCCATAATGGACCACAAATACAAAAAGGTAATCGGTCTGGAGCGGCAAAAAAAATTAGAAGTCTTATATAAGTGTTAAATGCGTTAAAAGTGTTAAAAAAACGGCAAATGTGAAAATTTGGCGATTTTGAATAAAAATAATCTAAAACTGGTGAAGTTAAATGGAAAATAACTTTATAGTATAATCACTGGATACATATAACAATTTAATTATTGTTTTTTCTTTGTACATTTATTTTCTTTCCCCTGACTGCACGTCACTGATAAAAACGTAGCAAAAATTGCAATGAAGAGGGGACTTTTTTTTATTTACTCCACAAATGAAAAGAACAGAACATTTTGAAGTGCATCATAGTCGGAAATTTCAACTGGAACACCCCCCGAGGTCGGACTTTCTACTCGGAAAGTCCTCACCACATGTGAGTTGGCTTCAAAGATGGCTGCTCCAGTGTAAACAATATCAGAAGCTTATGTAATATCCACTAGTAGCCCTTCTGACCATTTTTGTTGCACTAAATCAGCCACAAATGATGTATTGTTGGACGTTTTTACAGTATATGGTAAATGGTATATGGGTTATACTTGTATAGCGCTTTTCTACCTTCAAGGTACTCAAAGCGCTTTGATTGATTGATTGAAACTGTTATTAGTAGATTGCACAGTACAGTTTGTATTCCGTACAATTGACCACTAAATGGTAACACCCGAATAAGTTTTCCAACTTGTTAAAGTCGGGGTCCACGTTAATCAATTCATGGTAATCATGGCTTTAACACTATTTCCACATTCACACATTCACACACTGATGGCGGGAGCTGCCATGCAAGGCCCTAACCACCACCCATCAGGAGCAAGGGTGAAGTGTCTCGCTCAAGGACACAAGGGACGTGATGAGGTTGGTAGAAGGTGGGGATCGAACCAGGAACCCTCAGGTTGCTGGCTTGGCCACTCTCCCAACTGCTCCACGCCGGTTACTCCAGTGTAAATAACCATTTTTTAATCTCCATCCACCGTGTATCAAGGTTGCAGAAAGAGATCATATTTTTCCAAAAGTTGTTTATATTTAGATAAGACAATCACAAGAATAGCGTTCGTGTTAGTGGTCATCTTAGTCTCCGACCTCGTAACTTGTCACGCTCATAACTCGGCCGTGATAATTATGTTAATGTGAACAATATCAGTGTATTGTGATTAAGGGCTATATAAATTAACTTTGATGATTGATTGATAATAGAATGCACCATGAGGTCTATAGCTGTAAAATGAGCTAATAAAGCTAGCACATTCACTTTAGCATGCCCTGAAGTATCAAAATATAGGTTTACCTGCAGCATTTGGTTAAGATGGTAATAGGTGCTTGTGGAAGCCGCTTCCTAGCAGTTCCACTGTAGACACGGCGCATGAGCCAAGCGTGCCGTTTTTAACAAAGTTTTTAATGTACATAGGTTTTTATCAAAATCTTTCTCCCGCAGAACGTGACTTTTCAGTCACGTCCGTATCCTCTCTCTTCTCCTGCTTCCGGCCGCTTACTGTTAAAGACAAATACTCGAATCAGTGAAGCATGTTTAATATAATCAGTGTGCTTTATAAGAATTAGGGAGGTTTGTGTCATGTTTGTCCTCCTACAGAAACCATATTAACACAAAAAATATTTTTTTCCCCTCATCTTTTTCCATTTTTCATACATTTTTGAAAAAGCTCCAGAGAGCCACTAGGGCGGCGCTAAAGAGCCGCATGTGGCTCTAGAGCCGCGAGTTGCCGACCCCCGGTCTAGTGGGACAGGCCAAAGTTAAGTAAGAGAAATGCAGTCTTTTATAAATTATTTCATGTTTCTCTGCGGCCCGGTAGCAAATGCCTCACGGACCGGTACCGGTCCCCGGACCGGTGGTTGGGGACCACTGGTCTACATAACATATAATAATGGTTATTTGGTCAAATCTTATAGGTTGATTGGCAACACTAAATTGGCCCTAGTGTGTGAATGTGAGTGTGAATGTTGTCTGTCTATCTGTGTTGGCCCTGTGATGAGGTGGCGACTTGTCCAGAGTGTACTCCGCCTTCCGCCCCAATGCAGCTGATATAAGCTCCGGCACCCCCCGCGACCCCAAAAGGGACAAGCGGTAGAAAATGGATGGTCAAATCTTTGCATGGATTATGTTTTGCAGACCATCTTCAAACCACTTTTTGACAGGTTTCTTTCTCAACTTTCTAAGTCTTTTTTTGCCACTGGTGCCAGCTTTTTCTAACATGTTGCTGGTATCAAATTCCAAATGAGCTAATATTTGCCAAAAAAATAACACAGTTTTCCAGTTCGAACGTTAAAGGGGAACATTGTCACAATTTCAGAAGGATTAAAACCATTAAAAATCAGTTCCCAGTGGCTTATTTTATTTTTCAAAGTTTTTTTCAAAATTTTACCCATCACGCAATATCCCTAAAAAAAGCTTCAAAGTGCCTGATTTTAACCATCGTTATATACACCCGTCCATTTTTGTGTGACGTCACACAGTGATGCCAATACAAACAAACATGGCGGATAGAACAGCAAGCTATAGCGACATTAGCTCGGATTCAGACTCGGATTTCAGCGGCTTAAGCGATTCAACAGATTACGCATGTATTGAAACGGATGGTTGTAGTGTGGAGGCAGGTAGCGAAAACGAAATTGAAGAAGAAACTGAAGCTATTGAGCCATATCGGTTTGAACCGTATGCAAGCGAAACCGCCGAAAACGACACGACAGCCAGCGACACGGGAGAAAGCGAGGACGAATTCGGCGATCGCCTTCTAACCAACGATTGGTATGTGTTTGTTTGGCATTAAAGGAAACTAACGACTATGAACTAGGTTTACAGCATATGAAATACATTTGGCAACAACATGCCCTTTGAGAGTGCAGACAGCCCAATTTTCATCAATTAATATATTCTGTAGACATACCCTCATCCGCGCTCTTTTCCTGAAAGCTGATCTGTCCAGTTTTGGAGTTGATGTCAGCAGGCCAGGGAAGCTAGGGTTGATAGCTCGCTCGTCTGCGGGAACAAACTGCCACCATTGCTTGCCGTGCTACCGAGGTCCTTTGTCCCTGAATAGCTCAACACTTCGGCAGATTCAATGGGGGTCTGGCGGCAGATTTCTTTGACTTTATCGTTGGAAATGCATCTGCTTTGAGTGTCGCAGGATATCCACACATTCTTGCCATCTCTGTCGTAGCATAGCTTTCGTCGGTAAAGTGTGCGGAACAAACGTCCAATTTCTTGCCACTTTCGCATCTTTGGGCCACTGGTGCAACTTGAATCCGTCCCTGTTCGTGTTGTTACACCCTCCGACAACACACCGACGAGGCATGATGTCTCCAAGGTACGGAAAACAGTCAAAAAAACGGAAAATAACAGAGCTGATTTGACTCGGTGTTTGAGAAAATGGCGGATTGCTTCCCGATGTGACGTCACGTTGTGACGTCATCGCTCCGAGAGCGAATAATAGGAAGGCGTTTAATTCGCCAAAATTCACTCATTTAGAGTTCGGAAATCGGTTAAAAAAATATATGGTCTTTTTTCTGCAACATCAAGGTATATACTGACGCTTACATAGGTCTGGTGATAATGTTCCCCTTTAAGTATCTTCTCTTTGCAGTCTATTTAATTGAATATAGGTTGAAAGGGATTTGCAAATCATTGTGTACCGTTTTTATGTACGTTTTACACAACGTGCCAACTTCACCGGTTTGGGGTTTTGTAGAATGGCGCTTTCCATCATTTTCAGCAGACCGCACTGCAAAATGATTAAGCCCCGGCCTTCCTCTCACGCGAGATCCGCCCAGGATTGGGGCCATATGACGCACTTTCCTACTATATGATGACAGATTATCATGACACATCATCTCACCACTAGACAAAGTTGCGAAGCCGCACTCCAATTCAAGGGGATTGCCGACATCACATTCTTGGAGGGACTAAAAAAGCAGCGATGAGATCCTAAGACCACCATGCCTAGGACATTTAAAACATTACAACAATATACAATTAACTGGTTAGCCTGACAGTGGAGTCTAATATCCATCTAGTTCCTGCTTGGACCGGTCACGGACCGGTTGGCCTGCAGTCGTAGTAGTGGGCCTCATGACAACAAAACTCCCAGAAGGACAACAAAAGCTCATATCAGGCAGGGAGTTAGTGACAGGCCTGGTAGGAAGTGGAAAATGGTGGTCATCCCTGTCTTCTTCAGCAGCACTTTATTCAGGAAACCAGATACGGCAACCCCCCCTCAGCTACATCAGGGTGGTATCAACACGCCAAATGGAGAACCCCCCCCCTCTCGCCACCCCCTTTTTTATCTGGAAAAACATAAGAGAAAACTATTAACTGCCGCAACAGTTAAACAAAACAGTTGACATTCTGGGATCCGTTCCTACACACACCAGTACAGAGATTTAAAAAAACACAGGGAATCTCGCCCATTTTATTGGAGCTTATGCACGGGACCTGATGGAGTCAAAAGGTTGAAAATACTTCCCTTAAAAAACATGAAAATGAAAAGAACTCGTAAGATCCACATCATCACTTTTTTTTTTTTTTGAATTGGAATAAGAGTTTGAAAGTCTGTCCTCTAATCTTTCACATCTGTGTGCTTATGGGCACATCTGGGGAAGTGTGCACCTACCCATAATGTTGGGCTGAGAGCTGAGGGAAGAAAGAGAGAAGATGAAAAGGTAGAGAGAGCCATGGTGGACTTTTGTCTAATCTGACCAATCAACAAGTAGAATTGGTCTGGAAGAGAATGATTGGTGTTGAGGTCCAGATCACGATCAGTTAAAGTTAAAGTTAAAGTACCAATGATTGTCACACACACACTAGGTGTGGCGAAATGATTGTCTGCATTTGACCATCACCCTTGATCACCCCATGGGAGGTGAGGGGAGCAGTGAGCAGCAGCAGTGGCCGCGCCCGGGAATAATTTTTGGTGATTTAACCCCCAATTCCAACCCTTGATGCTGAGTGCCAAGCAGGGAGGTAATGGACAGAGGTGGGTAGTAACGCGCTACATTTACTCCGTTACATCTACTTGAGTAACTTTTGGGATAAATTGTACTTCTAAGAGTAGTTTTAATGGAACATACTTTTACTTAAGTATATTTATAGAGAAGAAACGCTACTTTTACTCCGCTTCATTAATCGACATTCAGCTCGCTACTCCATACTTGCCAACCTCGAGACCTCCGCTTTCGGGAGGTGGGGGCGTGGTCGGGGTGGGGCAGGGCGTGGTTGAGGGCGTGGTTAAGAGGGGAGGAGTATACTGACAGCTACAATTCACCAAGTCAAGTGTTTCATATATATATATATATATATACTTTTTTTTAACTTAATTTTGTATATTATATATATATATATATATACATCCTGAAAACATGCAAAAAAAACTGTGTTTAGATAATTGATACTTCAAACTTGCATAAATAAATATTAAGGAATATAACATAACTTGGCTTCTGAGAGCTTCAAAATGTAATAATGAATAAAATGCTAAAGTTGTTGATAAACAAGCAATTATTTTAATAATTAAATGTGGTCATTGTAAATGAATTATTATGATAATTTAAAATTAATTATTTCAAATATGTTTATTTTAATGTATAATTCTAATGCCTGGATGTAATAAGGAGTCAGAAAAAATACAATTCATTTTTATGTTTTTAGCAAAATAAAGTAAAAATGTATTTTTTTTAATTTTTTTTTATTTTAATTAATAAATATATTTATTTGTAGGTAAGATAAACATAATAATACAATTTATCTCTAGTCTGGATGATTTATTTCTTGTCACCCAGTTGTCCTCCCGTCGTGAAAAAAGTCTGTCCTCACTCAGGTCCGCATGGAGCTGGAGGGGGCGTGGCCTCCAGCTCCGGCTGAAAATCGGGAGATTTTCGGGAGAATATTTGTCCCGGGAGGTTTTCGGGAGAGGCGCTGAATTTCGGGAGTCTCCCGGAAAATTCGGGAGGGTTGGCAAGTATGCGCTACTCGCTACTGATTTTTATCGATCTGTTAATGTACGCTTTGTTTATTTTGGTTTGTCAGACAGACCTTCAAAGTAGGAGCTATTGCATGCCTGCGTTTCACTAATCAAATACAGTCACTGGTGATGTTTGACTCCGTTTCACCAATTAAATGCAGTCACTGGTGACGTTTGACTCCGTTTCACCAATCAAACAGAGCCAGGCAGTCACATGACTGGTCACAACAACAAGCTTAAGCTTACATGAACTCAACGTCAAATTTGAGGAAGCACATCGCAGTAAGTAACGTTAGTAGATATTTTGGCTGTCACCGTAGGCTGATGTTAGTTTCCCTGCTATGAATCACTGTCAAACGTACATTGTGTGGGGACATTTATTAACGCACTGCAGCCTCATAGACAAACAGACAGAGACAGAGACACACACACACACACACACGCACTGTCGCACACACACGCATGCATAGAAACACCAATCAGAATAGCACAGTGTATTCCCAGGTTTAGTTAGTTTAGTCTTTATTTGAAGGGACAATGCACAGAAACATTAAGCTCAAAGACAGATATGCTCTGTACCAGATTATAGCTAAATAGATCATTTCCATCTGCAGTCCCTGGCCACCTCAATTAAAGGGATACAAAAATCATGCAATAAAATTATGACAATAAGAAAAAGTCATAAAATGCCCTTTCATGGACACATACTTAATATACAATACAACCACACCTCATTTACATCATCACACAAAGACAATACATGCACTTGTTCACATCCGTCATCATTTGTAAAAACAACCTTGATTTAAACAGACAAACCTCACAATTTACAACAAAAATGCTCCCATGGATAAATATAATACACATTAAGTTGACATGTCAAACAAGGGGCCCACCTTAGTGACCGTGTGAGCAGCTTTGATTGCTCCAAAGCCACGTGCAGCCCACACCTATCAGTTTATGGTTTGCGTAAAGGCTAACTTGTTATTTTCCTTTGTAATCTTTGCCTACTGAGCTTATGGTGCTGTTAAGTTATTGTGCCACAATTTGCCTTAATTTGTTTATGTTAATGTATTATTATTTAATATATGTTATTGTTTTAGGTGCCTAAGAGATATTCCTGGCTCTGAATTTGCTCATTGCTATTTTTATGTTTTTGTGCATTATTTGTTGCCGTCATCATTAAACGAACAGGTTACTCATCAGTTACTCAGTACTTGAGTAGTTTTTTTACAACATACTTTTTACTTTTACTCAAGTAAATATTTGGGTGACTACTCCTTACTCTTACTTGAGTAATAAATCTCTGAAGTAACAGTACTCTTACTTGAGTACAATTTCTGGCTACTCTACCCACCTCTGGTAATGGGTCCCATTTTTATAGTCTTTGGTATGACTCGGCCGGGGGTTTGAACTCACGACCTACCGATCTTTCCCTTTGGTGACATTTGCATTACAGTCGGTGTATATGGTCCCAGTGATGCACAATGCGACTGACTTTGAACTATGGCTACCCTTGTCGGTAAAAAAGTTCAATACTTAGGTGGAGGACACAGGAAGACGTATGCGTTCACAAACTAAAAGGCGCACAAACTTGACTCCCCTTGGCAGTGACAAGCCACTATTAGTAAAATTGGTCGAACAGAATTAGCCAAAACTCAGTGGCGGCCTTCAGTGATGTCCGACTTCAATGATTACCTCTCAAAATACCATCATTTATGTCACCACATGACTATGCATCCACCCATTCATTTTTTACCGCTTGTCCCTTTTGGGCTCACGGTGGGTGCTGGAGCCTATATCAGCTGCATTCGGGCCGAAGGCGGGGTACACCCTGGACAAGTTGCCCCCTCATCGCAGGGCCAACACAGCTAGACAGACAACATTCACACTCACATTCACACACTAGGGCCAATTTAGTGTTGCCAATCAGCCTAACCACATGACCATTGCTGGGGAAATACTATATAGCAGTGGTTCTCAACCTTTTTTCAGTAATGTACCCCCTGTGAATTTTTTTTTTATTCAAGTACCCCCTAATCAGAGCAAAGCATTTTTGGTTGAAAAAAAGATATAAAGAAGTAAAATACAGCACTATGTCATCAGTTTCTGATTTATTAAATTGTATAACAGTGCAAAATATTGCTCATTTGTAGTGGTCTTTCTTGAACTATTTGTTAAAAAAAGATAGGTTTTTATTTATATTTAGAAAGGATTTTTGAATTGTTGCTATTTTTAGAATATTTAAAAAAAAAATCTCACGTACCCCTTGGCATACCTTCAAGTACCCCCAGGGGTACGCGTCCTCCCATTTGAGAACCACTGCTACACAGGAACACATTTACACACTACTGTACATTGAATCACATCAACAGTGTACAAAACGGGTTGTTTTCTGGCGCATTTAAAAATCAATAAACCCGCATCAGCAATTAAAACATAGCTTATGTGGTACTGTCAAAATAAAAATTGCAAAAAATCATTAAACGTGAAAAAATAAAGGAATAAAATATTTGAACTCACAATTTGTAGCACGGTGGAAGAGGGGTTAGTGCGTCTGCCTCGCAACACAAAGGTCCTGGGTAGTCCTGGGTTCAATCCCGGGCTCGGGATCTATCTGTGTGGAGTTTGCATGTCCTCCCTGTGACTGCGTGGGTTCCCTCCGGGTACTCCGGCTTCCTCCCTCTTCCAAAGACATGCACCTGGGGATAGGTTGATTGGCAACACTAAATTGGCCCTAGTGTGTGAATGTGAGTGTGAATGTTGTCTGTCTATCTGTGTTGGCCCTGCGATGAGGTGGCGACTTGTCCAGGGTGTACCCCGCCTTCCGCCCAATTGTAGCTGAGATAGGCTCCAGCGCCCCCCGTGACCCCGAAGGGAATAAGCGGTAGAAAATGGATGGATGAATGGAATTTGTAGCACGCATTCGACGCCGTATAAGCCAGTGGTAGCGCTTGTCGTCGGTGGATTCGAGTGGAAATGGCGGGCATTTCCCCATTTCATCGCCGACATGGTCTCACAAGATGTCGTTTCTCTTTAAATATCCTTCTTGAAAATGGCCTTGCAAATATATGTGTTGTCTTGTCTAATCATAAAAGATGCAGAAGAGGCGTGTTGGCTTTGTTCTTAAAGTTTACTCCACAGTGTGCTCGTCAATAACATCCAGCTGCCGGCATTCAACAACCGAAACGAGGCTACTGCGCATGCTCTTCACTACTTTGGCATGCACCACTATATATATCTGCCACCTAATCAACGTTTCGTTCGCCTTCTTTGCGGGTCAACACTTCCTGCTTCTTGATAAGTTGCAACTTGTGATTGGATACTCACTTTGGAATGACAAGTGTGTTTCCAATCACAGTCTCGTTAACATCAGGCTACCTAGATAGGCTACTGTCAACAACTTGTGATCTGATTGGCTATCGTAACTGTCTCTCAACTCTATGTGTTCTCAAATTCATCCAATAACGGTCCCGGTGTGTATCCAATCACAGGACGCGTAAATGTCACGTTCAACCTTAGGCCAGCTAGAAGGCCTTACTGACAACAACTCGTGATCTGATTGGCTATCGCAATTATCTATCAACTGTATGTCCCCGTTCACTTACAGTGCACTGACGCTGGCATTGTTAATTCTGAAGGCCCGGGCAGATTTGGTAGAGCATGGCAACATAAGCTAGCTGAATTCTGATTGGATAAAAACTCTAACCTAAAAACAACAGTGCTGGAAGGAGGATAATATGACATGAAGATATTGAGATATTTAGGGAAAGTAAATAAAAAAATACTTTTATCTTTAATTATGATCATGATTTCTGGTTATGTTAGGCCAGCAGAGAAGGCCTTGGTGGTCCTGACGGCACACCACTGCCAAAACTTCATGTGCAGGCTTTTATGTAAAAAAAAAAAGGGTAAAACGTAGTAACCCATGATTGATTAGTTCATTTAGAGTTTTTTCCCACTAGTTTTAGTCCATTAAGTGCGTGCATTTTTGAGATATGAAACCAATTCATCCATCCAGCAATCTTGGGATTAAAAAAAGTTATGAACACTTTTTGATCAAACTTTTAGGAAATGTCACAAATTGGATAAGAAAAAAGTCATTGCATTTTGGGCCTGATCCGGATTATTTCTACAAAGTTACCTTAAGTTTACGTTTCCAGATTCCATTTCTGTGCGTGTGTGTGTCAGTGACATGCGGTGAGGTTCATTACTGGTGAGGCACTGACTTCATCACAGTCAGATTTACAAACATTTGAACCCTAAAGAGTATCTTATTCACCATTTGATTGGCAGCAGTTAACGGGTTATGTTTAAAAGCTCATACCAGCATTCTTCCCTGCTTGGCACTCAGCATCAAGGGTTGGAATTGGTGGTTAAATCACCAAAAATGATTCCCGGGCGCGGCGCCGCTGCTGCCCACTGCTCCCCTCACCTCCCAGGGGGTGATCAAGGGGATGGGTCAAATGCAGAGGACAAATTTCACCACACCTAGTGTGTGTGTGACAATCATTGGTACTTTAACTTAACTTTAACTTTACACATACAAACTGTAGCACACAAAAAAGCACATTTAATAAAAAAAAAGGTTATTATGGTCTTACCTTTACTTATAAGTGTGGGAACAGTGGTGTTCGTGTTGGAGGAGTTGTGAATGAATGACATATGAAATCCGTGCTGCAGTCTGCAAGTGTACCTAATGTTGTGTCCCTGCAGTCGTTCACGTACGGCTCCTCCGGCGCGAGCATTGTTGTTTTTGCACTTTTTGGCTTCTTGTTAAGTTTTTTTGGGTGGATTCGGTCTTGCACGTGGAGGGTTTGGGTGTGGCTTTGGTTGGTGTGGCGCTCCCGTCGGGAGGTGCATTAACCGGCACCAGGAGGCGGGATTACTGCGAGCATCAGCCAGTGCATCTTCGCAGCAGTTTTATGATTGCTCAGCACAAGAAATACATTACACACATACAGTTGTTGACAAAATACACTGTACATTATATACCTCAGCTAACTAAACTATGGAAATGTATAATATAATTCATATAGCAATACGGTCTCACTGCACAGCAGGCCAGCAGTTAGCCGAGTCATTGCGCAATCCATGTTGAGGCACTGAGTGACGTGCCTCAACTGGCTGCTGATCACCGCACCGTCTCTTCTCAGTATTTGAACGGCAAATGTGAAAATTCAGCAATTTTGAATAAAAATAATCTAAAACTGGTGAAGTTGAATGGAAAATAACGTTATAGTATAATCACTGAACACATAACAATTTAATACATTTTTTTTCTTTTTACATTTTTTTTCTTTCCATGATGGCACATGAGGCCCTGCCTCACCTGCCTCCAGTGACCGCACGCCACTGGTGTGTGTGTATGTTAGCAGTCCCGCCTCCACCCACAGAGACAAAGACAGTGGATGACCCACAAAAGGCTTCAGTCCTCATTCCATTCTTAATAGCTCAAAATGTTCTGGGCGGATTTTCAGCTAAATTTCAGGGAATGTCACAAATGGGATAAGGATAAAGTGGTTACATTTTGGGGGTGATCCGTATCACCGTCTGGACTCAGGACCTTTTAACTTTTTTACGGAGGTTACGGAGTGCGTTTCTAGTTTAGGATTGTTATTATTGTTGAAGTTTGCTGACAAGAACCTTCTATGCATCATATTCTACCTGAATGTGGGAGTGAATGGTTGTTTCATTTGCCCAGTAATCATGCATCATGTCATTAAACTGTTATTGAAAATGCTGCCAATCATGTAGAACTGACAGTTCTGTGGGAATTTTCCTTATTTTCTGGAAAAATTGCAAATGTTGACAGGTATGTCGAGCCCCCCTCTTCTTCACACTCCGACACAGCAGCCTGCCTTCTTGAAATTGTTTTTCCATAGAAAGTTCTGCTGCTTGTCTATCAGCCAGGGAAGATTGCTCTTTGGGTACACAGGCCTGTGTTTCTGTGGCGTGACTCCAATGAGTATTTATAGTTAATGACAAAATGTTATGATTTAGTAAGAAAATATTTCAACGCTCTACCAGGAGCATGTGTTTTTTTCATATACCTTCTAAGGAGCCACATTTGGGGGCTTTTCTGGCCTTTAACACCATCGCCCCCTTTTGCACCACAGGAACCTTACCCTGGAAATATGCGTGAAGTTGAGTTCTTGGTCATATTTTAGTGGCTGAAAAACAACTTTGCTTGTACTCTCTCAGTATCCAGGAACATTTAGGCAAGTTTTGGAGTACTGACCTGACACATCTGGACATTTTACAGCTGTTTCGCTACTGTTTTGATGTTTTTACATTGTGTTACAAAATGGAGTCACAGGTTTTTACCTGTTTTTACAAAGTCTACCATATACTGTATAAACATGACCATCGGCGGTAGTAGTCTGAAACATTTACTTAAAGCCAATGATTCTCAAATTGTGGTACGCCTACTGGTAGCCAAATAAGTCTGTAAATATATACTACAAAACCCAAAACCAGTGAAGTTGGCACGTTGTATATTTTGTAAATAAAAACAGAATACAATGATTTGCAAATCCTTTTCAACTTATATTCAATTGAATAGACTGCAAAGACAACATATTTAATGTTGGGTTTTTTTGCAAATAATCATTAACTTAGAATTTAATGGCAGCAACACATTGCAAAAACGTTGGCACAGGGGCATTTTTACCACTGTGTTACATGGCCTTTCCTTTTAACAACACTCAGTAAACGTTTGGGAACTGAGGAGACCAAGGTCACGCGCTTAGCCACTTACGTGCAGTGATTTCTCCAGATTCTCTGAACCTTTTGATGATATTACAGACCGTAGATGGTGAAATCCCTAAATTCCTTGCAATAGCTTGTTGAGAAATATTCAAGATTCAAGATTCAAGATTCAAGATTGTTTATTGTCATATGCACAGTTAAACAGACAGTTTACCGTACAATGAAAATCTTACTTTGCTAGTCCACCCTTCAACAAGTCACACGGTACTTAGCTAAAAATAAAAAATAAAAATAAAAATGTATATACAAGGCACAGTAAGTAACATAACATTATTGCATTATTCTGATTGACAGTCAACAGTATAAATATGGAGGTGACATTTGGTCACAGCAGCAGTTAAAGTGTCTTTAGTGATCAAAGGTGAAAAGTGTCTACAGTGATGGTTCACAGTTCGGGGGTGGTCATGGTAGCTGTCTTTTGTTCAAAAAGATAAAAGCAAAACTGGGGGCAGCATTCACAAACTTGATGGCCTGTGGGTAGAAACTGTTTGTCAGTCTCGTAGTCCTGGATTTCAGGCTCCTGTATCGTCTGCCTGATGGTAGGAGGCTGAAGAGACTGTGCTGGGGGTGTGTACTGTCCTTTATGATGTTGTGTGCTCTCCTGGTGGCCCTGGTAGAGTACATGTCCTGTAGTGAGGGGAAGGCTGCTCCTGATATGTACTGAGCAGTTTTAATCACTCGCTGGAGTGCCTTCCTGTCCTTGGCAGTGCAGTTTCCATACCAGACCGTGATTGAGCTGGTAAGGACACTCTCAACCGTACTTCTATACAAGTTGCTGAGAATTTTGGGTGGCATGCCAAATTTTCTCAGCCTTCTTAGGAAGTACAGTCGCTGCTGGGCTTTCTTTATTGTTTGTTGGGTGTTGTGATCCCGGGTGATCCCATGTTGTTCTTAAACTGACAATTTGCTCACGCATTTGTTCATAAAGTGGTGACCCTTGCCCCATCCTTGTTTGTGAATGACTGAGCATTTCATAGAAACTGCTTTTATACCCAATCATGGCACCCACCTGTTCCCAATTAGCCTGTTCACCTGTGGGATGTTCCAAATAAGTGTTTGATGAGCATTCCTCAACTTTCTCAAGTCTGTTTTTCCATTTGTAACAGCTTTTTTGAAACATGTTGTAGGCATCCAAATCTAAGTGAGCTAATATTTGCAAAAAATAACAAAGTGTTCCAGTTCGAACATTAAGTATCTTGTCTTTGCAGTCTGTTCAATTGAATATAGGTTGAAAAGGATTAGCAAATCATTGTATTAGACTTAGACTTAGACTTGGACTTAGACAAACTTTAATGATCCACAAGGGAAATTGTTCAACACAATAGCTCAGTTACAATGATGGAAAGTGTAAGGATGGAAAGGACAATGCAGGTATAAATAGGCTAATATAGCGATAAAAAATCTAACATATATACGACTATATACATAATATGTGTACAGAATAATATATATACAGATATATTATATTATGTCTATAACATCTATACAATATATACAATATACAATATATACAACACATGTACAATATTACAGTATATGCAGTATATGTGACAGCAGTAGCATATTCTGTTTTTATTTAAGATTTACACAACGTGCCACTGGTTTCGGGGTTTGTATATATGGAGTATCATTGTTGTTAGCTAGTTAAGTTGATCATGATTGCTGCTGAGTATGTAATACATCAGGGGCGCAGATGGGATTTTTGAACCAGGGGTACCAAAATGTCAGCTAGGGACGTGTCGATCCATTGAACGATTTTCGTGAAAAAGTATGTGATCGCCTATTGCCGATGTATGTCTGTCTCGTCTGACTGACGCTATTTGTTTCTGGTCTCCCGGCTGACAAGCGGCTAGCAGCTAATTATGTGTGTCTCCACTCCCCTAAATTAATAAAAAAATAATTTCCACTACAGCAAATAAACTGCATTTTCGAAATGTTTTAAGTATCAATATCAAGTATGGAGGACGAAGCTAAATATGTCTCACACTGAGGGCAAGCCAGGAGTATCCATCCATCCATCCATTTTCTACCGCTTGTCCCTTTTGGGGTCGCGGGGGGTGCTGGAGCCTATCTCAGCTGCATTCGGGCGGAAGGCAGGAGCAGGCATGCTAATTATTAATATTATTATATCAGAACATCAGCATTTATTAACAGAAAATAACAAATAGATTATTAAGAGTTATAATAAATTATGGAAAAAATAGTAACTGTTGGTGTGTCAGGATTGTCACATTCAGTACACAACACATAACAGGAGGGCAGATCCATCCATAAATAGATGATGTCAATACAACAAGAGTAATTAGATGGATATTTTTATTTTCTCAATAATTCTGTTGTCATTTTTATTCATTCATATATACAGACTCAGGGAATAATTCCCTGGACACAAGAGGACTTTGAGTGCAAAAAACAAATGATTTGAATAAGTAATAGAGAGTAATTTTTGCTTTGGTTTAATTATTGTGTACTATTGACTTTATTTTGCTAAAACAATTGTATCTAATAAAAGAGAATAATGAACTAATTTAAATATTGTGTTGATAGTGTTACAATGTCAACAGCACTCACCGGAAATAAATGAAAACATTTTCCGTTAATAAATGTGATCGGTATCGGCCGATCTCACTTGGGAATGATCGGGATCGGTAGCTAAAGAAAATTACAAAAATAGTAACACACAGTTACTTCCATGAGTACCATAATGTCAATCTGATTACTGCATTAAAATAGTAAAGCGTTAGATTACTCAGTACTGAAAAACTGATTATTACAATCCATAATTGTCTCTTTTTTTACTAACTCGCAACTAGTGTTGTCGCGATACCAATATTTTGGTACTGGTACCGGTACTGAAATTATTTTGATACTTTTCGATACTTTTCGATATTTTTCTTAATAAAGGGGACCACAAAAATTATTGCATTATTGGCTTTATTTTAACAACAAATCTTAGGGTACATTAACCCTGTCACGACTTGGACTTTGGCGTGGTTTGTTTTCCCATGGTGCAAATGATTTGGACCGGACATGGCGTGAAGGTACATACATATTTAATTTTAACACTAAAAAAAAAGAACAAACAAAAGGCGCTCACAGTGGAGGCACAAAACGTAACGCAGGGAACAAAAACTTGGACTATGCATAACATGGCAAAACAAAAGACACTAACTGTGGCATAAATAAACAAAACTTACTTGCGATGACGTGAACAGGACAGCGTGGACTATGAACATGAAACAGAGTGTCAGGAGTGTGTCAAGAGTGATGTCGCCAGGCTGACTGCCCGGCAACTACAGGCTTAAATAGTGATGACATGATTAGTGACAGGTGTGCGAGTGCAAATGAATCAGGTGCGTGAGTCGTGAGGACAGGTGAACTGATTGGTAGTCATGGAAACAAAACAGGGAGTGAAAAAACAGAGACTGACAGAGTGCAAAAACCAAACAGAACATAGCAAAACTAAACATGATCACCAAGACATGACAACACCTACGTATATTATTGCAAATTTGTCCTTAAATAAAATAGTGAACATACAAGACAACTTGTCTTTTAGTAGTAAGTAAGCAATCAAAGGCTCCTAATTTAGTCTAACATATGCAGTAACATATTGTGTCATTTTCCATTCTATTATTTTGTCAAAATAATTAAGGACAAGTGGTAGAAAATGAATTATTAATCTACTTGTTCATTTACTGTTAATATCTGCTTACTTTCTCTTTTAACATGTTCTATCTACACATCTGTTAAAATGTAATAATCACGTTTTCTTCTGTTTGGATGCTTTACATTAGTTTTGGATGATACCACAAATTTGGGTATCAATTTGATACCAGGATCATACATTGGTCATATTCAAAGTTCTCATGTGTCCAGGTACATATTTCCTGAGTTTATAAACATAATATACATTTTTTTTTAAATATTAGTATTGACTAGATACGCTCCTGTACTTGGTATCATTACAGTGGATGTAAGGTGTAGATCCACCCATGGCGTTTGTTTACATTTTGACGCCGGTGAGCTACGGTGTGTAGTGAAGCATGTTTACCGGTACTTTTCAGAGACGGTATAGTACCAAATATGATTCATTAGTATCGCGGAACTATACTAATACCGGTATACCATACTTGCCAACCCTCCCGAATTTTCCGGGAGACTCCCGGAATTCAGCGCCTCTCCCGAAAACCTCCCGGGAGAAATATTCTCCCGAAAATCTCCCGATTTTCAGCCGGAGCTGGAGGCCACGCCCCCTCCAGCTCCATGCCGACCTGAGTGAGGACAGCCTTTTCTTTATGATGGGAGGACAACAGGGTGACAAGAACTAAATCATCCAGACTAGAGATAAATTATATTATTATGTTTATCTTACCTAAAAATAAATATATTTATTAATTTAAAAAAATAAAAAATAAAAATACATTTTTACTATATTTTGCTAAAAACATCAAAATTAATTGTTTTTTATTTGTATTTTTTCTGACTCCTTATTACATCCAGCCATAGAATTATACATTAAAATAAACATATTTGAAATCATTAATTTTAAATGATCATAATAATTCATTTAAAATGACCATATTTAATTATTAAAATAATTGCTTGTTTATCAACAACTTTAGCATTTTATTCAATACATTTTGAAGCTCTAGGAAGCAAAGTTATGTTATATTCCTTAAGATTTATTTATGCAAGTTTGAAGTATCAATTATCTAAACACAGTTTTGTTTGCATATTTTCAGGATGTAGATATATATATATATATATATATATATATATATATATATATATATATATATATATATATATATATATATATATATATATATGTATATATATATATATATGTATATATATATATATATATATATATATATATATATACGTATATGTATGTATATATATATATATATATGTATGAAATACTTGACTTGGTGAATTCTAGCTGTCAATATACTCCTCCACTCTTAACCACGCCCCTGTCCCCCCGACCACCTCCCGAAATCGGAGGTTTCAAGGTTGGCAAGTATGCGGTATACCGTACAACCCTACTCACAACTATTATGTGAGTAGGCCTCCATTGAACGGCATGTTTAGTTAAGCTTAATATTTCATGAAAAACGTGGCTTTGGTCTTTCACACAGTTCTCCAACCCCCCTCACCATCATGGTTTCATGGCTTGGAGGTGAACTGTCATCCCTCCCCTCTCAGTTTCTCCTTTCATGCGCAACTATCAATCGGGGAAATTAAAGCGCATGATGGTCGCCCATTTCCTGTGAGAACGCTTACCTAGCCTGACTCATAATATTTATAGCGTTTTAGTCGACTCGTTGCATTTCACCGTGATTTAGATGGGCTTGATAAAAGGACTATTTGGGGTCAAAAGCTTTTCAGGGCAGAAAGAAATCTCCAGAAACGTTTAATTCGCTGTTGGCAGAATTTAAAAGGACAGAAACTTGATGGGTTGCATTCTTCATTTTACATCGCAAAGGAGGGAGGAGAGTGTGTGACTGTGTGTGTATAAAGGAGGTGACTATGGGGGCAAAGAGAAGGGGAGTGAGGTAACAGATGGGTTGTGTTGATAGATTGCATCACTATCATCCTGAAAAACAAGTAACGAGAGCTGACATATAGTAGGGTGTGTGAAGTTCATTATTGGGGTGAATTAAAAAAAATAAATTACTAATGATTCATTGGATTTATGTAATAACTTTTTCTACTACGAACAGAAATATAGTATGACATTAATGGTATAACTCCTTAAGCTTGGTTTATGCTTCTGCATCAAGGATGAGTGCTGTGTAGTTTTCTATGCAAAATGCTGTTTGTGCTGTTTGCTGCTGAGTTAGTCAGTGAAATTATCGTCCATTGTAGAAATTATTGATTGCACAGAGGGTTGAATTATACAAAAAATATTTGTATGATAACTGCTGCATGTCTGGCAACGGTGAACAGTAGATGGAGGCGGTTGTCACTGTCGCCAGGTGACCTGGCTAATGGTTCGATCAACGGTGTCCAAAGTAGGTAGGTCTTTATTATCATTGAACAAGTAAAAACCCCGTTTCCATATGAGTTGGGAACTTGTGTTGGATGTAAATATAAACGGAATACAATGATTTGCAAATCCTTTTCAACCCATATTCAATTGAATGCACTACAAAGACAAGATATTTGATGTTCAAACTCATAAACTTTATTTTTTTTGCAAATAATAATTAACTTAGAATTTCATGGCTGCAACACGTGCCAAAGTAGTTGGGAAAGGGCATGTTCACCACTGTGTTACATGGCCTTTCCTTTTAACAACACTCAGTAAACGTTTGGGAACTGAGGAGACACATTTTTTAAGCTTCTCAGGTGGAATTCTTTCCCATTCTTGTTTGATGTACAGCTTAAGTTGTTCAACAGTCCGGGGGTCTCCGTTGTGGTATTTTAGGCTTCATAATGCGCCACACATTTTCAATGGGAGACAGGTCTGGACTACAGGCAGGCCAGTCTAGTACCCGCACTCTTTTACTATGAAGCCACGTTGATGTAACACGTGGCTTGGCATTGTCTTGCTGAAATAAGCAGGGGCGTCCATGATAACGTTGCTTGGATGGCAACATATGTTGCTCCAAAACCTGTATGTACCTTTCAGCATTAATGGCGCCTTCACAGATGTGTAAGTTACCCATGTCTTGGGCACTAATACACCCCCATACCATCACAGATGCTGGCTTTTGAACTTTGCGCCTATAACAATCCGGATGGTTCTTTTCCTCTTTGGTCCGGAGGACATGACGTCCACAGTTTCCAAAAACAATTTGAAATGTGGACTCGTCAGACCACAGAACACTTTTCTACTTTGTATCAGTCCATCTTAGATGAGCTCAGGCTCAGCGAAGCCGACGGCGTTTCTGGGTGTTGTTGATAAACGGTTTTCGCCTTGCATAGGAGAGTTTTTTAACTTGCACTTACAGATGTAGCGACCAACTGTAGTTACTGACAGTGGGTTTCTGAAGTGTTCCTGAGCCCATGTGGTGATATCCTTTACACACTGATGTCGCTTGTTGATGCAGTACAGCCTGAGGGATCGAAGGTCACGGGCTTAGCTGCTTACGTGCAGTGATTTCTCCAGATTCTCTGAACCCTTTGATGATATTACGGACCGTAGATGGTGAAATCCCTAAATTCTTTGCAATAGCTGGTTGAGAAAGGTTTTTCTTAAACTGTTCAACAATTTGCTCACGCATTTATTGACAAAGTGGTGACCCTCGCCCCATCCTTGTTTGTGAATGACTGAGCATTTCATGGAATCTACTTTTATACCCAATCATGGCACCCACCTGTTCCCAATTTGCCTGTTCACCTGTGGGATGTTCCAAATAAGTGTTTGATGAGCATTCCTCAACATTATCAGTATTTATTGCCACCTTTCCCAACTTCTTTGTCACGTGTTGCTGGCATCAAATTCTAAAGTTAATGATTATTTGCAAAAAAAAAATGTTTATCAGTTTGAACATCAAATATGTTGTCTTTGTAGCATATTCAACTGAATATGGGTTGAAAATGATTTGCAAATCATTGTATTCCATTTATATTTACATCTAACACAATTTCTCAACTCATATGGAAACAGGGTTTGTACAACGAAACTTTGTTTTCAGCACAAACCCGTTCAAGATTAGACAAACAAACAGTGTACAGGGTTACAGAACAGGAACGCTGATGGGTCGCCTCTAGGCGCCCCGTAAAAGATGGTAAAGGTAAAGGTAAACGCTGGGGGAGGATGAGTAAAAAAATACAATCTAGACTGGTTTCCTAAGGGGTCCCAGTCTGGAGTGGGAAAAAAACTCCATAGCAAAGCACATATTCATATTACAACATACAACTCGAGACTTGCAACAGAGTGCAGCCCGAATGCCATTTACTTCCTGCAGCTAGTTTTTGAACGACCCGTGTGCCCATTTTAAAAATATTAGTACAAAAAAAAACATAAACATTGGAACTAAAGCGCAAACTGGTTAAATGTCACGAGAACATTTTGCAACACAACGCTGCCATGCAGACAGTTTTTTTTACTTTAAAACTGTCATTGCTCAAAAAAACTTATAATTGGCAGGACTCAATTTGATCTAGAGTGTTGAATATAGTAATAGGATTGTGCCTTTACTTGTTGTATTGTATGATTTTATTTTGTAACGCTAATACCAGGAAGTCACCAGTTGGAGAAGAAGCCTAGCTTCCATGTTCATTGTTGTGGTCTGTTATGAATGAATGTTGCAAATCCTTTTCAACTTATATTCAATTGAATATACTGCAAAGACAAGATAACAGAACACTTTTACACTTTGCATCAGTCCATCTTAGATGAGCTCGGGCCCAGCGTAGCCAGCGGCATTTCTGGGTGTTGTTGATAAATGGCTTTCGCTTTGAATAGTAGAGTTTCAACTTGCACTTAAAGATGTGACGACAAACTGTATTTACTGACAGTGGTTTTCTGAAATGTTCCTGAGCCCATGTGGTGATATCCTTTACACACCGATGTCGCTTGTTGATGCAGTACAGCCTGAGGGATCGAAGGTCACGGGCTTAGCTGCTTATGTGCAGTGATTTCTCCAGATTCTCTGAACCCTTTGGTGATATTACGGACCGTAGATGGTGAAATCCCTAAATTCCTTGCAATAGCTGGTTGAGAAAGGTTTTTCTTAAACTGTTCAACAATTTGCTCACGCATTTATTGACAAAGTGGTGACCCTCGCCCCATCCTTGTTTCTGAATGACTGAGCATTTCATGGAATCTACTTTTATACCCAATCATGGCACCCACCTGTTCCCAATTAGCCTGTTCACCTGTGGGATGTTCCAAATAAGTGTTCGAAGAGCATTCCTCAACTTTATCAGTATTTATTGCCACCCTTCCCAACTTCTTTGTCACGTGTTGCTCGCATCAAATTCTATTTTAATGATTATTTGCAAAAAAAAAAAATGTTTATCAGTTTGAACATCAAATATGTTGTCTTTGTAGCATATTCAACTGAATATGGGTTGAAAATGATTTGCAAATCATTGTATTCCGTTTATATTTACATCTAACACAATTTCCCAACTCATATGGAAACGGGGTTTGTAATAATGTCATGCCAAGTCATCATTAAATGGCCCTGATACAGTATGTCAAAAGACATTAATGCATCATGTTCTTTTTGAATACCTCTATAACTGATAATGTTAGTTCAGCCCGGATATGCTCATTTCAAAATAAAATTTACAGCTCCGAAATCTTGTCATTGTTTTCATTTCGATGTCCCGCCCTCCACTGTTTGACCAATTAAAAAGTCTGTGAGTGTGTCACATTCAGGTTGCCAGTTTCGCACCGCCATCTTCGTCTAGCTACTGCCACTGGTAAAGTTACTAAACATGTCAGACCTTAGGAAATCTAAAAAGCCTCGTTACGATTCTCAACTTATTCATGACAAAGCCAGGAACAAAACGAGGATTTGTATCGGGGATGCCTTTGAAAGATGGAGACATGGAAGAGAATGCAGTGCGTCAGGTTGGATGCAACACGGGGTTATGCTGAACGAAATGTGGTGGTAATTTTATCGCGGCCTTGGCTTGCCATCAAAGTAGGCCTATGCAATATATAATATATTGTTAGAAATAGTTATTTCGATGGTTGTCCAAACTAGACATTTTAGCAGGGTAATGCAAACAATCTGTCCCGACTCCCGACGAAAATATTGCTGCGTAACTTTACAAACACATTTGGCTAATCCACATGAGCAAAATGTGGCATAATTGCTTAGTAAACCATCTTGCAAGAAGCATAAACAAGAGAAACCTACAGCGTAGGACTCGTCGATTGCCATTTGGAGTTCTTTGGAGTAGGATTCGGATTCGACTGCGTATCTGGCAACCTCAGTCATGGAGAGTGGGCAGGGACTACAGAATTTTGACCGTAATTGCAGTACCATTTCTGGCCACAATACTACATATGGCACCTTTAACTGCATTTACTATAAACTATTTCAAATATCTATCCAGATTTCTTTAATGGGTTCTGCTCGTAATTGTGCCAAGAATAAAATCCTGGATATCAAGTCCAGATATTTAAAGTTCATGACATAGAGTGGTGTTGAAAGAAAAATCGACCACAGTCAATTTTGAAACACACACACGTGCGCACACACACACACTAGGAGATGTGGTTTCTGCACACATGAAGTTGGACACCTGGTTAGAAGATGCAGATGGACTTTGGCGTTGCATAAAAAGTGCTCAGCAGTCACATGTCTCGGTCGTGATATTTTCATAAACAAGTAAGTAGTAAAGGATTTTCACATCAGCGCTTGCCAAAATAGGTTGCTGGTTTTGCTCCAGGCACATGATCAAAACATCAACAGCAAGCGTACTCACACGCTGTGAATTCTCGACAATGACCTATTCAGTTCACACATGGACTCAATCGGATCTTACACAGACTTTGTACGAGCTGGCAAGTCTGTTTAATATCCACTTTGAACCTGTCTGACTGATGCAGACATTTGCACTCCCCCAAACGGCTCCTCCAAGATATCAATATTTTCAAAGCATATGGTGCGTTTAAGACTTATTTGCATTGACGTCAGAAAGTCTATTTTGGTTAAAGTCCCCAGTCCCAACTATAATTAGCAGAAATGAGTTCAGGCATGGACTTATCACCAACCAGCAAAAAATATAGGTTGAACACGGCCAAGCTAATACAAGTTGTAGGTCCTTGTCCATGTCATTGCTTCTCTGTTACACAAAGGTGATGCTTCTGAAGTCGTCAGAGGTTGTTTTTATATATGTATAATTATTTGTATATAAATTTGACTTTTTTAGCAGAAAATCTTTCACAGCTATCTTAACTGGAGCATCATTTTGCAAGATAGCGCACAATCCAGGTGGGAAACACTAAGGGCAGGGGTTGCTGATTTACTTAATTTATTCCCCCCCTCCCAAATTAAATAAAAATATAATTTAAAAAATCCTGTAACAAAAGTTATTTAATAAGAAGCCAAAAAGTGCAAAAACAATAATGTTCGTGTTGGAGGAGTTGTGAATTAGGTACACCTGCAGTCTGCAAGTGTATCTAATGTTGTGTCCCTGCAGTCATTCACAACTCCTCCAAAACCAACATTATTGTTTTTGCACTTTTTGGCTTCTTATGAAATATTTTTTTTAAATAGATTCAATCTGGCACGTGGAAAGTTTAAGAGTGGGCTTTAGTTGATATAACAATTCTACGGCGGGGGTGCAGGAGGCGGGATTACTGGAGCCTCAGCCAAGAGCGTCTTTTGCAGCCGTTTTATGATCGCTCAGCACAAGAAATACTTTATACACATACAGTTGTTGACAAAATACACTGTACATTATATACCTCAGCTAACTAAACTATGGAAATGTATAATATAGTTCATATAGCAATACAGTCTCACTGCACAGCAGGCCAGCAGTTAGCCGAGTCATTGCGCAATCCATGTTGCGGCACTGAGTGACGTGCCTCAACTGGCTGCTGTTCACCGCACCGTCTCTTCTCAGTATTTGAACGGCAAATGTGAAAATTCAGCGATTTTGAATAAAAATAATCTAAAACTGGTGAAGTTAAATGGAAAATAACTTTATCGTATAATCACTGGATACATATAACAATTAAATTTTTTTTTTTCTTATTACATTTTTTTTCTTTCCATGATGGCAGGTGAGGCGGGGCCTCACCTGCCATCACTGCACGTCACTGATATATACTGTATATACATACACATATACAAAGCCCAAAACCAGTGTAGTTGGCACGTTGTGTAAATGGTAAATAAAAACAAAATACAATGAGTTACAAATCCTTTTCAACCGATATTCAATTGAACAGACTGCAAAGACAAGATACTTAACGTTCAAACTGGAAAACTTTTTTTTTTTTTTGCAAATATTAGCTCATTTGGAATGTGATGCCTGCAACATGTTTTAAAAAGGCTGGCACAAGTGGCAAAAAAGACTGAGAAAGTTGAGGAATGCTCATCAAACACTTATTTGGAACATCCCACAGGTGAAAAGGCTAATTGGGAACAGGTGGGCGCCATGATTGGGTATAAAAGCAGCTTCCATGAAATGTTTAGTCAGGGTCACCACTTTGTCAAGAAATGCTTGAATAAATCGTCCAACAGTTTAAGAATAACATTTGTCAACGAGCTATTGCAAGGAATTTAGGGATTTCACCATCTACGGTCCGTAATATCATCAAAAGGTTCAGAGAATCTGGAGAAATCACTGCACATAAGCTATGATATTTACTAGCAAGCTGGTCTCGCTTTGCTCGACATTTTAAGAGAGACAAAACCCAAATAGAATTTGAAAATCCAAGAAAATATTTTAAAGACTTGGTCTTCACTTGTTTAAATAAATTCATTTATTTTTTTACTTTGCTTCTTATAACTTTCAGAAAGACAATTTTAGAGAAAAAATACAACCTTAAAACTGATTTTAGGATTTTTAAACACATATACCTTTTTACCTTTTAAATTCCTTCCTCTTCTTTCCTGACAATTTAAATCAATGTTCAAGTACATTGTTTTTTTTATTGTAAAATAAATACATTTTCATTTAATTCTTCATTTTAGCGTCTGTTTTTTCGACAAAGAATATTTGTGAAATATTTCTTCAAACTTATTATGATTAAAATAAAAAGAAATAATTCTGGCAAATCTAGAAAATCTGTAGAATCTAATTTAAATTGTATTTAAAAGTCTTTTGAATTTCTTTTAAAATTTTTGTTCTGGAAAATCTAGAAGAAATAATGATTTGTCTTTGTTAGAAATATAGCTTGGTCCAATTTGTTTTATATTCTAACAAAGTGTAGATTGGATTTTAACCTGCCGAGTCATGTAATCCATAACATAACATGTCATCAAAATTCTAAAATTAATCTTAGTCAGGAAAAATTACTAATGATGTTCCACAAATTATTTTGTTAATTTTTTCAAAAAGATTCGATTTGAAAAATGTGCACTTAGAGAAAATATAAAAATAAAGTGTTGCATATTGATATTTATCTGTTTCTATATATATTTATTGTGAGAAATCATTAAGATGATCAGTGTTTCCACAAAGATAAATATCATTAATTATTAATAATAACATGGAGTTAAAGGTAAATTGAGCAAATTGGCTATTTCTGGCAATTTATTTAAGTGTGTATCAAACTGGTAGCCCTTTGCATTAATCAGTACCCAAGAAGTAGCTCTTGGTTTCAAAAAGGTTGGTGACCCCTGCCTCAGGCGCTACTGCATCAAAAAGCGACATCAGTGTGCAAAGGATATCACCACATGGGTTCAGGAACACTTCAGAAAACCACTGTCAGTAACTACAGTTGGTCGCTACATCTGTAAGTGCAAGTTAAAACTCTACTATGCAAAGCGAAAGCCATTTATCAACAACACCCGTAAACGCTGCCGGCTTCACTGTGGTCTGACGAGTCCACATTTCAAATTGTTTTTGGAAACTCCGGACCAAAGAGGAAAAGAACCATACGGATTGTTATAGGCGCAAAGTTCAAAAGCCAGCATCTGTGATGGTATGGGGGTGTATTAGTGCCCAAGGCATGAGTAACTTACACATCTGTGAAGGCACCATTAATGCTGAAAGGTACATACAGGTTTTGGAGCATCCAAGCAACGTTATCATGGACGCCCCTGCTTATTACAGCAAGACAATGCCAAGCCACGTGTTACAACAGCATGGCTTCATAGTAAAAGAGTGCGAGTACTAGACTGGCTTGCTTGTAGTCTCCTGCGGCCTAAGGTGTCCTGGTGCCAAGTGCACATATGGACATCCTTATGTTTGAACATTTTTTTTGTTATGCACAATCTGTGACGAGCACAAAAGTCCAATAACAAAACACCACTCGGGTTCGGATCCGGGCGGCCATTCTTCCCAGTCACGCATTCTTCCCAGGTTTCACTGTCGTTACCAATATGAGCGTTGAAGTCCCCCAGTAGAACAAGGGAATCACCCGGGGGAGCACTCTCCAGTACTCCCTGGAGTGAATCCAAAAAGGGTGGCACAAACAACAGTCAGGACCCGACCCGCCGGGGGGGCAACAAGAATTGCCACCCCAGCCCGTTGCCTCTCACTGCATGCAACACCAGAGTGGAAGAGAGTCCAGCCCCATGACGAAAAAAATAGATTGTAAATAGATTCGGGCGGTTGAACCAATTCGGAAATATATATACATAGTTAAATGTTGTTACCCACATACGAAAAACGTACAGATTTTATCGGTCCTTTAGGTGGAGCTGATGGTGCATCACCGAAAAAGAAAAGGATTGACTTCACAGAATGGGAGGAGGATACACCTGTGCTTGTTGATGAAGTAGAGGATTATTCCTCTACAAACTTCCATCTCGACGGATCAGCAGAGGAAAATCTACTTTCCTTTTGGGGGAAACAAGGACAATCATTCCCACGACTACAACACCTTGCCAAGAGAATCCTATGCGTCCCAGCAACAAGTGGCGCAAGTGAGCGCTCCTTCAGCGCAGCAGGGCGCATTTTAGAGGCCAGGCGCTCTCGCATGAATCCTGGCACTGTAGATGCCATTTTATTCCTGCATAGTGCTAACAAAAAAAAAGTAAGTAGACATATGGTTGGATATGTTAAACGAATTAGTCTACATTATTTAGGCTATACCAAATAAGCCCATGTCTAACCTATATTGAGTTCGGTCAGCTGAATAATTTTGATGGTTACGTGTTGTTTGGGCGCACTACAATGCAAAGGAATTAAGGCAATTGCGTTGTTTATTGTGTTTTTTTCTATTCAAGATATACTACTGTGTGTTAATTATTTGGCCTCGCTTTCAAGTGAAGCGCATCTCCGATTGGCGACAATGTAAGGATATTTAGCCTGCTTTGTTTGTCGCGACCGTCTATTTTCATTATAATTCAAATTTGATGATAAAGTGCAGTCTGATGGGTTTGATTTCCCCCCTTCAGCTATTTGCCTTGGCCAATAAGTTGCAGGTAATTTATTATTATTATTTATTTTATTTATTTTTGTTTAAATAGGGATGACATACATATGTTATTGTATAATTTAATTTTATGCGCATGATTGACAGCTTAAGGCTTATGAGGCACATTTTTTATTTATTTTTTTATTTCAACTTAAAAACGTATGAGCCTATGCCTAGAACATAAGCTATGTGTTTGTCTTTATTTTCCTGCTTGTCGTTGACAATGGAGATTGTCTGATATTTTGTCATGGCTGCAGATCAATCAATAAAGGTTCATCTTTGTCGCAAAATTGTTCACTGTTTCACTGTGCACCCCGCCCTCGTCCCTATTTGAGCATTATAATGTTAACAAGTTAATATTCATTGAAATAAATTCAGAATTTTTTTTTTACCTAACGAAAATATAGGCCTAGTCTTTCTAAAACATTTTTTTAACTTCTTAAAAGCCTTGTTCTGCTTTCTGCAACTGCGCACACAAAGTGTGAGGAACGCACTCCTGATCTGAGGGCATTGGCAACAATAGTCAACACTTTCTTAATGGAAATGACAATAATATTATAATAATGATAAATAATATTATCACGCATTAATATCTCTTAGCCACGAATGCGTGGCCAAGAGATGCGTGGCACGCATTGAATGTCTCTGCTGCATTGGATCAGTCTCCTTTCTTTAACAGGCAAAAGCTTTATAACCTCACTAATATGCTTGCATTGTCTATATTAGATATATAACAATGGGCGGGTGCGGGCGGGTGTGGTTTTGATAAAATGTTGGTTCGGGTGGATGCGGATGGTTGACGACTTTTGTGATGCGGTTGCGGATGAAATAATTGCCTATCCGCGCATCTCTACCAGCCCCTCTCCAGAGAACTGGTTCCAAACCCCATGCTGTGCGTCGAAGTGAGTCTGACTATATCTAGCCCAGTGGTTCTTAACCTGGGTTCGATCGAACCCTAGGGGTTCGGTGAGTCGGGCTCAAGGGTTCGGCGGAGGTCAAGACACACCCGACTCATCGTGTAGATAAAAACTTCTCCCTATCGACGTATTACGGATACGGCAACAGCAGAAGTCACACTGATTTGCAGGTGTGTAATTTGTTGTGAGTTTATGCACTGTGTTGGTTTTGTTCTTTGAACAAGGTGATGTTCATGCACGGTTCATTTTGCACCAGTAATGAAAAAGAATGGTAACACCTTAGTGTGGGGAACATATTCACCATCAATTAGTTGCTTATTAACATGCAAATTAGTAACATATTGGCTCTTAACTACTGTATTTTTCGGACTATAAGTCGCAGTTTTTTTCATAGTTTGGCCGGGGGTGCGACTTATACTCAGGAGTGACTTATGTGTGAAATGATTAACACATTACCGTAAAATATCAAATAATATTATTTAGCTCATTCACGTAAGAGACTAGACGTATAAGATTTAATGGGATTTAGCGATTAGGAGTGACAGATTGTTTGGTAAACGTATAGCATGTTCTATATGTTATAGTTATTTGAATGACTCTTACCATAATATGTTACGTTAACATACCAGGCACGTTCTCAGTTGGTTATTTATGTGTCATATAATGTACACTTTTTCAGCCTGTTGTTCACTATTCTTTATTTATTTTAAATTGCCATTCAAATGTCTATTCTTGGTGTTGGATTTTATCAAATAAATTTCCCCAAAAAATGCAACTTATACTCCATTGCGACTTATATATGTTTTTTTCCTTCTTTATTATGCATTTTCGGCCGGTGCGACTTATACTCCGGAGCGACTTATACTCCGAAAAATACGGTAGTCATTATTAAGTACTTATTAATGCCTTTTTCGGCATGGCTTTATTATAACCCTAACCCTCTAACCCTGGCCCTAACACTCTAACCCTAACCAAATAACTCTAAATTAAGTCTTTGTTACTTAGAATATGTTCCCCTAGTGTCCAAAAAAACTCTAATATAAGTCTTTGTTACTTAGAATATGTTCCCCATACTAAAGTGTTACCAAAAACATATAACTTTGTCTTGAATTAGAAAAAAAAAACATTTTATTTTTCACTAAAGAAGGGTTCGGTGAATGCGCATATGAAACTGGTGGGGTTCGGTACTTCCAACAAGGTTAAGAACCACTGATTTAGCCGGAACTTCCACGTCCCTAGATCTAGCTTATATAGGCTTTTTTATATTAAAAAAACAAAAAAAGACCATTTCAATATCCCAATAACAACAAACATGATGTAATATTTCAATGTGATATTGAAAAGGACCCCAACTAAATCCCTGGTGGTGTAACATTACACGTGTTTGCCTTTCATAATTGCTGGCCTGGGATGCGTCAGGAAGGCCATTTGACGAAAAAAAAAAAAAAAAAACTCAACCAAAACCAGTCAATCGATTGACTCGCTGTGGCGACTTTTGACATAGCAAAGCTGAAAGTATATATTAAAAAAAATATTGAAAAGAAACCCAACTTCAGTCAACGTATGAGACACTTTGTTGTTATTGGACGTTCTCTGGACATGCCTTCCTTCTCAAGCGAAGCCCGAGAAATGGCAACGTCAAATATGTAATTATAAACAGAAAGAATCTCTAAATGAAATAACAAATTTTAAGCATGCAACGCCAACAGTACCTCACAACTGCTATCTTGATTAATAGCGCCTGTTTGCCAGCACAGTGTCACAGTCCATGGTGGTGACCTAATGGATCGTCTGCATCTGCATATCACTTTAAACACATTTGAACATCTTATCTCTGATAAACCTTGGCCCTGGCTTGTTTCAATCCTGGCCGGACCACACAAACAGCATCCCTGCCCTCAACCCCCTCTGATGATGGAGTGAGCAGAGTGAAAATATTGCTTTATATGGCCCAAAGCGAGCATATTTACCGCATGGACTCATATTTATTGTGCTCTTTTCCATTGCATTGTTTTTACTGTGTACTCAGGTGTCACACTGCATAGTTGGTGACCATTTGGACAGTAGACAGACTCTTAGGAACATTTTTTTTTGGGGGGGGGGGGGCATTTGAGAGAGAGACCCCTAACCCAGTGTTTTTCAACCTTTTTTGAGGCAAGGCACGTTTTTTTTCATTAGAAAATCCAGCAGAAAAGGTTAAAAAAATGAAACTCCACCAGGTCGTTGTGCCTTATTTTGAGTTGGTTGGTGTTTTCTTGTGTGTAGTGCTTTAGTTATTGTCTTGCGCTGTTATTTTGGTGGCCCTTCCTGTTTTGTTGGTGTTTTCCTTAGGGATGTCCGATAATGGCTTTTTGCCGATATCCGATATTCCGATATTGTCCAATTCTTTAATTACCGATACCGATATCAACCGATATATACAGTCGTGGAATTAACACATTATTATGGCTAATTTGGACAACCAGGTATGGTGAAGATAAGGTACTTTTTTTTTTTAATTAATAAAATAAAATAAGATAAATAAATTACAATCATTTTCTTGAATAAAAAAGAAAGTAAAACAATATAAAAACAGTTACATAGAAACTAGTAATTAATGAAAATGAGTAAAATTAACTGTTAAAGGTTAGTACTATTAGTGGACCAGCAGCACGCACAATCATGTGTGCTTACGGACTGTATCCCTTGCAGACTGTATTGATATATATTGATATATAATGTAGGAACCATAATATTTATAACAGAAAGAAACAACCTTTTTGTGTGAATGAGTGTAAATGGGGGAGGGAGGTTTTTTGGGTTGGTGCACTAATTGTAAGTGTATCTTGTGTATTTTATGTTGATTTAATAAAAAAAAAAAAGACTCTGTGGAGGGGGGCGGGTTGTGCCAGGACCAG
This sequence comes from Nerophis lumbriciformis, assembly GCF_033978685.3. NCBI lineage: Eukaryota > Metazoa > Chordata > Actinopteri > Syngnathiformes > Syngnathidae > Nerophis > Nerophis lumbriciformis. The sequence continues at coordinate 10,072,152 of NC_084551.2, read as the reverse complement.
CTTCGAGATCAGCGACAGGTGTGTAGATAGCCCACCATCCGTTCCGGAGGAACGAAACCTCCACAATTTGGCGCCCCACATTGGGCGCCAAATTGCGGAGGTTTCGTTCCTCCGGGTTCCTCGGACCACCAATCACCGACATGACAGCTACTTTTCAGGGTTTTAGACACTGTTTTATTTATAAATAATGTATCTTCGTTGTGTTTTCCAGCAAGTCTTTCTCAGTTTGTATCTCGCTCTCGCTCCAGCTCCACCACCTCTCTCCTGCCCGCCTGCTGCCTTTTAACAGAGCGACAGGTGATTCGATAAGCATCTTTGCACCTGTCGCTGATCTCGAAGCCGGTCCTGGCACACCCCGCTTCGCTGCAGGTCCGCAGGCCACGCCCTCCTCCACAGACTCCTTTAATGCGTCCTATAATCCGGTGCGCCTTATTTATGAAAAAATATCTAAAATATACCATTCATCGGCAGTGCGCCTTATAATCCGGTGCACCCTATGTTACGGAAACTACGGTACGTTACTACCTCATACTACTTCATTCAATTGAGTCAGATGGCCTTGGTGGAGCTTCATGCTCTACTTCGTCCCATTCTATTTTGGGCTGTTTCCCTTGCTTCTCCATAATGTTCAATTTGACTCAGTTATACCTGGCCTAACCCCGCTACATAATGTCAAGCACTGCTGACCTCCGTACTGTGTCCAAAATATAGATTTCAGCCTTAGAAGCTCTCCCCGAGCTTTACAGCTACACATCAAAGCCCTCCTGCTGCCAGAGAGCGTCACATAACTCAACCAACATGAAAGAACTACGGAGTGTAAATGTTTTATAGAGAGGAGAAAAGTAAACATGCAGAACCTTTAATAGCTACAGTAGATAACGGGAGTGTGGACGGGGAATGGGTGTGGAGGGAACAGTTCCAACATCTCGTTCCCAATACGAATCAACACACTTAAAATGCATCTTCTCTCACTGCACTTCTTATTTTATATTAAATCTGCACATATATATTTTTTTCTTTGATCACCAGCATTGGAGCAGAAGTTTGGGATTCAGTGGAATGCTGAATGGAGGCCAGGGAATTTTCTGGAAATATCACTTTATTCTGAACCTGACTTTGATGTACTTTCCATTCTCTTTCTACTGAGAAAGTAAAAACAAAAATGCCAGTACAAAGGTCAACAGTGACAGCATATAAGTCCTACGAGACGGTTTAATTTCTCCCAAATGCCGAACGTTTTTAAAGGGGAACATTATCACCAGACCTATGTAAGCGTCAATATATACCTTGATGTTGCAGAAAAAAGACCATATATTTTTTTAACCGATTTCCGAACTCTAAATGGGTGAACTTTGGCGAATTAAACGCCTTTCTGTTATTCGCTCACATCGGGAAGCAATCCGCCATTTTCTCAAACACCGAGTCAAATCAGCTCTGTTATTTTCCGTTTTTTCGACTGTTTTCCGTACCTTGGAGACATCATGCCTCGTCGGTGTGTTGCCGGAGGGTGTAACAACACGAACAGGGACGGATTCAAGTTGCACCAGTGGCCCAAAGATGCGAAAGTGGCAAGAAATTGGACGTTTGTTCCGCACACTTTACCGACGAAAGCTATGCTACGACAGAGATGGCAAGAATGTGTGGATATCCTGCGACACTCAAAGCAGATGCATTTCCAACGATAAAGTCAAAGAAATCTGACACCAGACCCCCATTGAATCTGCCGGAGTGTGTGAGCAATTCAGGGACAAAGGACCTCGGTAGCACGGCAGACGAGCGAGCTAAACCCCCTGGATGTCTTAGCTCACACCGTCCCTTATGCCACCGAAGATGATGAAGAGAAGAATATCGACCCTAGCTTCCCTGGCCTGCTGACATCAACTCCAAAACTGGACAGATCAGCTTTCAGGAAAAGAGCGCAGATGAGGGTATGTCTACAGAATATATTAATTGATGAAAATTGGTCCGTCTGCACTCTCAAAGTGCATGTTGTTGCCAAATGTATTTCATATGCTGTAAACCTAGTTCATAGTTGTTAGTTTCCTTTAATGCCAAACAAACACATACCAATCGTTGGTTAGAAGGCGATCGCCAAATTCGTCCTCGCTTTCTCCCGTGTCGCTGGCTGTCATGTCGTTTTCGTCGGTTTCGCTTGCATACGGTTCAAACCGATATGGCTCAATAGCTTCAGTTTCTTCTTCAATTTCGTTTTCGCTACCTGCCTCCACACTACAACCATCCGTTTCAATACATGCGTAATCTGTTGAATCGCTCAAGCCGCTGAAATCTGAGTCTGAATCCGAGCTAATGTCGCTATAGCTTGCTGTTCTATGCGGCATGTTTGTTTGTGTTGGCATCACTATGTGACGTCACAGGAAAATGGACGGGTGTATATAACGCTGGTTAAAATCAGGCACTTTGAAGCTTTTTTTAGGGATATTGCGTGATGGGTAAAATTTTGAAAAAAAACTTTGAAAAATAAAATAAGCCACTGGGAACTGATTTTTAATGGTTTTAACCCTTCTGAAATTGTGATAATGTTCCCCTTTAAGCCTGGACTCGTCTCTCACCTGCTGCAAAATAAAAGTTATTTCAACAGCTTGCACACTAAGGGGCCTGATTTACTATGATCCAATACCTCGCGCTAAACAATGTGTGCAATCTACACAATAGCGTGTACTATTAGTGGGCATGTTGCGTGCAATATACTAACACTGCGTGTGCAATTGATAAGTGGTGCAGACTCCTTTATTTTAATGAGGATTTTGAGTGTACTATACCGTGACTTGTCCAGAGTGTACACTGCCTTCCACCCTAGTGCATCTGGGATAGGCTCCGGCCTTCCACCCCCGCGACCCTGAAAGCGACAAGCAGTAGAAAAATGGATGGATGGATATACGGACCATCACCACAGACACTCATTCACTGCACATCCATGTACCGTATTTTCCGGACCATGTGGCTCCCCGGATTATAAGGCGCGCTTGCCGATGAATGGTCTATTTTTGATCGTTTTTCATATATAAGACGCACCAAAGGAGTCATATTATTTTTTTTCTAAATGTAAAACACTTCCTTGTGGTCTACATAACATGTAATGGTGGTTCTTTGGTCAAAATGTTGCATAGATTATGTTTTACAGATCATCTTCAAGCCGCTTTCTGACAGTCGCTTCCGGATGCGCCGTTTTGTGGGCGGTCTTAATTACGTGGCTCAGCTTCGACGGCGTCTTCTCCCTGTCATCTTTGTTGTAGCGGTGTAGCATGCAAGGACGGGAGTGGAAGAAGTGTCAAAAGATGGAGCTAACTGTTTTAATGACATTCAGACTTTACTTAAATCAATAACGGAGCAGCATCTCCTCATCCGGAAACAACAACCAAAAAAACGTCCGACCGGAACTCTAATAACTAAAATTCCTTGGGTGAATAATGTTAACTCACTACACCGGTATGTTTTAGCGCTTTCATGGCGAGTTTACTGACAGATATAAGTAAGAACTTTACACTACTTTATAGGAGAAATGGCAACAGCGGAGGATGAATGTCACATAACAAGAAGATAGAGGAAAAGAAGAACCTTATCGACTACGGCGTCGGCGCGGGCAATTTTTCAGGATTTATGCAGATCCCAAATACAGATCAGCAGGTACCATAAGGTAAGAAAAGTTGCTTTTGCATAATATTGCAAAACAAAACGCCAGATAATATGTCTTACCTTATACACACACCATAATAATACTCCTATGTTTAATGCGCCGACAATCCTACAAGCGGTGTGGCTTCATAGCTTACCAAAGTCGTACTAAAATATTTTGATCGATTTTTGAGCGCCGTTTGTAATGTTCTATATTTTCAATGGAACATTTAAAATCTTGGTGTTGTTTACTTGAGACCCATCATAGTGCAGTCTACACGTATCTCTTATGTTTGACTGCCATCTACTGGTCACACTTATCACTAGACCATGTACCAAATAAAATAGCTTCGAGGTGGGTAAGCTCAACCAAACGTATTCCTAAAATTAGGCGCACCAGGTTATAAGGGGCACTGCCGAGTTTTGAGAAAAGAAAATAATTTTAAGTGCGCCTTATAGTCCGGAAAATACGATAATCATATTTCTACCTGTAGCCTTTTGTTACATTTTCAAACATGCTTTTCTACATTGACATCACTGGGTTTTTTTTTTACCACTGAAGGTGCATGGATGGAAGGTAGGCTGTACAACTGCGCTCAATAGGCCAAAAACAAAAGCATACTTCAAGAAGTTTTTTGTCACATAGAAAATATATTCTTTGTGAAAATATTAACATCATGAAACAAATGTATTGACACTCAAATGCATCAATTGAATTTGTTTTAATTGGCCCCTTAAGTCATCTAGCAGCTATGAAGTTATAAAAGGATGTTGCTGAATATATTTTCTTTTTGAGATATCAAATATGTTGAAACACACACGTAGGACGCAGGATTCTCTCTCCATTGTGTCTTTGCAGCGTGAGCACGCCTCTCCCTCAGCAGTGGGTGTCAGTTTGCACTTACTTCTGACACATGCTAAATGAAACGCTACATTGTGATGAGTGTTGATAAATCTCATTGCGCATGCTGCATGATATATTTGCATCTTCTCCTCCCAGTATTGTGTGCGTTTTGAGGATCTGCATATGTTTTGCATATTAATAACTAGGGATGTCCGATAATGGCTTTTTGCCGATATCCGATATTCCGATATTGTCCAACTCTTTAATTACCGATACCGATATCAACCGATACTGATATCAACCGATATATACAGTCGTGGAATTAACACATTATTATGCCTAATTTTGACAACCAGGTATGGTGAAGATTAGGTACTTTTTAAAAAAATTAATAAAATAAAATAAGATAAATACATTAAAAACATTTTCTTGAATAAAAAAGAAAGTAAAACAATATAAAAACAGTTACATAGAAACTAATAATTAATGACAATTTGTCAAATTAACTGTTAAAGGTTAGTACAATTAGTGGACCAGCAGCACGCACAATCATGTGTGCTTACGGACTGTATCCCTTGCAGACTGTATTGATATATATTGATATATAATGTAGGAACCAGAATATTAATAACAGAAAGAAACAACCCTTTTGTGAGAATGAGTGTGAATGAGTGTAAATGGGTGAGGAAGGTTTTTTGGGTTGGTGCACTAATTGTAAGTGTATCTTGTGTTTTTTATGTTGATTTAATAAAAAAATAAAACAATTTAAAAAACGATACCGATAATAAAAAAAACGATACCGGCAGGCCAATATTATCGGACATCTCTATTAATAACCTCTTAAGGCCCAAGCTGTTTTTTTACATGCTTTTTTTATTTCTCTTTGCTATTTAGGCTCATTGGACCCTAATTAGAATTAAAACTAAGAATCATATTTTCATATGATGTACTTAGTCCGTAAGTACACAAACGTGTACTTCATGTTTAGTTACATGCTAATTCTTATTTTTACACTTTTTTTTTTTTCAAAATCCCATTGTATGTTCTACTCTTCTGACACCACCAGATAACAGTATAAGTGTCCACATAAGCGGCCATAAGACCCCAATTCAGTAGTGTACACAATTTTGGAAATAAGAGCTAAAAGGTGCTGTCCACGCATGTGGCCACTAAGTCTTTAGAGGTTTTCATGCAGACAGAGACACAACATGGATTGCACGCCTTATTCCGCTCACTTAACAGACTCAATCCACTTTGCACATGTTTAGTAGATCAGCTTTGTGTGCGCTATCAGGTTTGCACGTGTTTTAAAACACGCAAACGTTTCATAAATCAGGCCCAAAGACCGCTGCTTCCGTGGAGGATGTCAGGTTGCTCCTCCAACAGTAGCAGTGGTTAACAGGAGATTTACCCATCGGCTACTACAATAAAAAACATGTGTCCCTAATTAATGTTGACGAAGCACTAACTATATCATTGCCTCCATTTCCATAGTACCGTAGAACGAGGAAAAAAAAAAAGCCATATTTTCTGTCTTGTTGTTTTACCTGGCAGCGTTCTAGTGCATTTGTGGAAAATGAAGGTAAAGGAGTCAGTGGTGCTTTGCTCCGCTTGGATTGATCTTAAAAGGGAGGAAAACGAGCCTCTCTTTTTTTGTTTGGATGAAGTGTCACAAACAATAACCACAGAACGAGGCTTTTTCTACAGCTTTTACATTCTTTTACTCAAAGCCAGGCTGGTTAGTTGGCATGACACAAACATACCGTTTTGAAAAACAAAACAAAAAAAGTATATTTAAACAAATAATATGCTGTATAATGTTAGATGCTGTAGCAACAAGGTTCCTCTTAACTCAGTATGATGTACTGTATAATGCCCAGAGTATCCCACATTCCCAAAGGATGATGCTACTATATAAATATACATTTGTAGGTGTATTGTATAACAGTACATATAGTATTGATTAGGGTTGTACAGTATATATAATATCGCGGTACTAATGAATCAAAAACAATACTATACTCTGTTTGAAAAGTACCGGTTCCCGGGCATGACGGCGCGTCGTCACGTCATGGCATTGCTGGTTTTGCGAGCAGAGGAGCATGTTCGGCAGCGCACAATAACTGAGTACTTACAAGCAGACGAAGTGTGTTGACAGAAAAGGGGGAACAGGGCGCAATTTTGGCCTTAAAATTAAAGATAAATGTGAAGCTATAACACTGAAACATTGAATCAAAACGCGACATCAGTGTGTAAAGGATATCACCACATGGGCCCAGGAACACTTCAGAAAACCACTGTCAGTTACTACAGTTCGTCGCTACATCTGTAAGTGCAAGTTAAAACTCTACTATGCAAAGCAAAAGCCATTTATCAACAACACCCAGAAACAGATGCAAAGTGTAAAATTGTTCCGTAGTCTGACGAGTCCACATTTTAAATGGTTTTTGGAAACTGTGGACGTTGTATCCTCCGGAACAAAGAGGAAAAGAACCATCCGGATTGTTATAGGCGCAAAGTTGAAAAGCCAGCATCTGTGCCCAAGACATGGGTAACTTACACATCTGTGAAGGCACCATTAATGCTGAAAGGTACATACAAGTTTTGGAGCAACATATGTTGCCATCCAAGCAACGTTACCATGGACGCCCCTGCTTATTTCAGCAAGACAATGCCAAGCCACGTGTTACATCAACGTGGCTTCATAGTAAAAGAGTGCGGGTACTAGACTGGCCTGCCTGTAGTCCAGACCTGTCTCCCATTGAAAATGTGTGGTGCATTATGAAGCCTAAAATACCACGACGGAGACCCCCGGACTGTTGAACAACTTAAGCTGTACATCAAGCAAGAATGGTAAATAATTCCACCTGAAAAGCTTCAAAAATTGGTCTCCTCGGTTCCCAAACGTTTACTGAGTGTTGTTAAAAGGAAAGGCCATGTAACACAGTGGTAAAATTGCCCCTGTGCCAATTTTTTTGCAATGTGTTGCTGCCATTCAATTCTAAGTTAATGATTATTTGCATTAAAAAATGTAGTTTCTCATTTCGAACATTAAATATCTTGCAGTCTATTCAATTGAATATAGGTTGAAAAGGATTTGCAAATCATTGTATTCTGTTTTTATTTACGAATTACACAACGTGCCAACTTCACTAATTTTGGGGTTTGTAGATCAGTGTGCCGCAGATTCTAATGACAATAACATAAATGCAGAAGACAAACATTGCTGTGCATGGTGTTGGAAGAAAAGGAGATGGAGCGGCAATGTATTTCTCCAGACCAGAAACCAGTTGAGAGCCTCAAGCAAAAGGAAGGTGGATGAGTTCAAGGTGTCTGACATCCACCACCACCGGTGATATCGTCATGGCGAATTGGAGGAGGATTTCATTAAAAACCCGTGCAGTTAGGGTCAGATCTACAAGCAATAGGATTAAAACAGTGCGAGATAACAATAGTGCTCGCAGAAAATATTGACGCTTTGGGCACAATTGGGACAGCTTGTCTCTAAAATCCTTCAGTTAACGCATTTTATTTTTCTTAAACTAAGTTGCAGGGCTGAAAAATGAAAACCCTCACAATTAGGTCAAATGATAATAACAATGTCCATACAGTACAGGCCAAATGTTTGGACACACCTTCTCCTCATTCAATGCATTTTCTTTATTTTCATGACTATTTACATTATAGATTGTAAGCACACCCGTGAAGTGAAAACCTTTTCTCTTGAAGCTCATTGAGAGAATGCCAAGAGTGTGCAAAAAAGTAATCAGAGCAAAGGGTGGCTATTTTGAAGAAACTAGAATATAACACATGTTTTCAGTTATTTCACCTGTTTTTTTGTTAAGTACATAACTCCACATGTGTTCATTCATAGTTTTGATGCCTTCAGTGACAATCTACAATGTAAATAGTCATGGAAATAAAGAAAACGCATTGAATGAGAAGGTGTGTCCAAACTTATGGCCTGTACTGTACATTATCAGTTTGTACTACAAACATGAGCACATTTATAGAAAAAAAGCAGTAAGTATGCCAGAGTGCACCACCAGATGAATTTCAGACCACTGGAGGTCAGTAAAATCATTTTTATATCACCTCTGCTCAAATGTTAATGTTCCAGCTAAAGTAGTGACTTCCATACACAGTTTAGGATTGAGGAGCATGGTTTCAAAAACTATTCTAAACTCTGAATCTGTACTGGAAATGTGTTATCTATTATCACAATCTTGACATAGACCAGGGACGTGTGCTCAGTAGTAAGTGAGGTCAAATCTCACTTGTTGTCATAAAGAACAATACAAAAAACTAATAATAAAAACATCCATCCATTTTCTACCACTTGTCCCAAACAAATAAAATGTTTCCATTAAACTGTGTTTTTAAATGTATAATCACAATCTTTTTTTTCCCCCAACATTTTCTTAACAGGGGTCATATTGTGATGTTTTTTCTACATTTAAAACACTTCCATGTGGTCTACATAATATGTAAACGTGGTGCTTCGGTCCAAATTATGTTTTACAGACCATATTTAAACTTTCTTACTGTCTCTTCAGAATGTGCAGTTTTGTGGGCCATGTTGAAGTTTTTAGCGCCTCCATATGGAATCTACTGACATATATAAGTTAAAGTTAAAGTTAAAGTACCAATGATTGTCACACACACACTTGGTCCAGTGAAATTTGTCCTCTGCATTTGACCCATCCCCTTGTTCACCCCCTGGGAGGTGAGGGGAGCAGTGGGCAGCAGCAGTGCCACGCCCGGGAATATTTTTTGGTGATTTAACCCCCAATTCCAACCCTTGATGCTGAGTGCCAAGCAGAGAGGTGTGACTCGGCCGGGGTTTGAACTCACGACCTACCGATCTCAGGGCGGACACTCTAACCACTAGGCCACTGAGTAGTACATGTGCATGTACGAGCCAGTGTACCCTACAGCAAGAGGTTGGAGTAAAATATGGAAATTATTGACGTCAACTCAATAAAAATTGCGGACTCGTGCAAAGCCCTTTGGGGTAAATCTCTACCATATATGGAGATACATGCGGACGTAAACAAAAGGCAAAATACAGCACTTAAGTCTCAAATTTCACACCGCTCATTTGGAAAGAGGAAAACATGTTTTATTAATATCTCCGCTACGCCTCTGTGGTTTGAATAAATATTTCCGATTGTTGTGGGGTTTCCAAATACACAAAAATAGGTGCCAAGAGGTAAGAAAAGTTGGTTTTGCATAACGTTAACCTTTTAAGTAAAGATAGCTAAATTTGAACATTCATTATTTATCTACAAATGGTCATGCTGATTAGCTCATAAATATGGTGTTGATTTAAAGGATCACGTGTTTGACTGTCAACGGCGAAAAATAAAGACGACAACTCCAAAGAAGAAGCGGCATTTGCAGATTGGGTCCTTATTACGTCGTAACGTGATTATTATTCAATTGATTTTAGCCTTTTGTTTGCCAATATTTTGTCCAAATAGTTATAGGATGTATTATTTATATGTTTTTATTTTGTCAAGTAAAGCACAGCAGACCTTTTGTTGCATAACAGAAGTAGTCACTATAGGCAATATTCCAAGCGGCTATGGGCAATTGGCATGCATACACAAATATTTCAATATATTATTGGCACAATAGATTTTTTCAACAATTGTTTATCTTGTAAAAATATTTGAGTGGTGGTCATAATAATAATGGGATGACATTGTGGTTGTACAGTATACATTAGATGCAGCATGGCTGAATGACATGATTTTATCTAGACAAATATTGTCCTGCAATTCATATTTTTTGGTCTTAAGTCATCAAAATAATATGTTCAGTGTGTGACCAAAGACACACCTCTCGACCTATTTATACATTGCTACTATTCAATTGAAAAAAATACATCGTAAGTGCACGTACAAACCCCGTTTCCATATGAGTTGGGAAATTGTGCTAGATGTAAATATAAACGGAATACAATGATTTGCAAATCATTTTCAACCCATATTCAATTGAATGCACTACAAAGACAAGATATTTGATGTTCAAACTCATAAACTTTATTTTTTTTTGCAAATAATAATTAACTTAGAATTTCATGGCTGCAACACGTGCCAAAGTAGTTGGGAATGGGCATGTTCACCACTGTGTTACATGGCCTTTCCTTTTAACAACACTCAGTAAACGTTTGGGAACTGAGGAGACACATTTTTTTTAGCATGCATGCTTAGATTTAGATTTAGACAAACTTAATTGATCCACAAGGGAAATTGTTCCACACAGTAGCTCAGTTTCAAAGGATGGAAAGGATAATGCAGGTATTAAGTAGACTAAAAATGTACCATAGTAGCAATATAACATGTATGTAATATTTACATATTGTATATACAGTATATAATTTATACTGATATATCATATTATTATTGTGGAGGGGGGCGTGTCCTGTGGGCCTGCCGCGGAACAGGGTGTGCCAGGACCGGCCTTGAAGACAGGGACAGGTGAGTAGATGGCCCAGGTTAGCCTTGTTATCTAATAACCTGTCGCCTTTATTAGCAGCAGCCGGAATGAGACACGTTGTTGGAGTTGGGAGCTGGAGAGTGAGCTAGAGCGACACGCCTAAAAGAGACTTAGAATTTCATGGCTGCAACACGTGCCAAAGTAGTTGGGAAAGTACATGTTCACCATTGTGTTACATGGCCTTTCCTTTTAACAACACTCAGTAAACGTTTGGGAACTGAGGAGACACATTTTTTAAGCTTCTCAGGTGGAATTATTTCCCATTCTTGCTTGATGTACAGCTTAAGTTGTTCAACAGTCCGGGGGTCTCTGTTGTGGTATTTTAGGCTTCATAATGCGCCACACATTTTCAATGGGAGACAGGTCTGGACTACAGGCAGGCCAGTCTAGTACCCGCACTCTTTTACTATGAAGCCACGTTGATGTAACACGTAGCTTGGCATTGTCTTGCTGAAATAAGCAGGGGCTTCCATGGTAACGTTGCTTGGATGGCAACATATATATTTATATATTATTTATATATATTTATTATTTATATACCTGTATGCACCTTATTGCTTTTTTATCCTGCACTACCATGAGCTTATGTAACAAAATTTTGTTCTTATCTGTGCTGTAAAGTTCAAATTTGAATGACAATAAAAAGGAAGTCTAGTCTAGTCTAGTCTAACATATGTTGCTCCAAAACCTGTATGTACCTTTCAGCATTAATGGCGCCTTCACAGATGTGTAAGTTACCCATGCCTTGGGCACTAATACACCCCCATACCATCACAGATGCTGGATTTTCAACTTTGCGCCTATAACAATCCGGATGGTTCTTTTCCTCTTTGGTCCGGAGGACACGACGTCCACAGTTTCCAAAAACAATTTGAAATGTGGACTCGTCAGACCACAGAACACTTTTCCACTTTGTATCAGTCCATCTTAGATGAGCTCAGGCCCAGCGAAGCCGACGGTGTTTCTGGGTGTTGTTGATAAACGGTTTTCGCTTAGCATAGGAGAGTTTTAACTTGCACTTACAGATGTAGCGACCAACTGTAATTACTGATAGTGGGTTTCTGAAGTGTTCCTGAGCCCATGTGGTGATATCCTTTACACACTGATGTTGCTTGTTGATGCAGTACAGCCTGAGGGATCGAAGGTCACAGGCTTAGCTGCTTACGTGCAGTGATTTCTCCAGATTCTCTGAACCCTTTGATGATATTACGGACCGTAGATGGTGAAATCCCTAAATTCCTTGCATTAGCTGGTTGAGAAAGGTTTTTCTTAAACTGTTCAACAATTTGCTCACACATTTGTTGACAAAGTGGTGACCCTCGCCCCATCCTTGTTTGTGAATGACTGAGCATTTCATGGAATCTACTTTTATACCCAATCATGGCACCCACCTGTTCCCAATTTGCCTGTTCACCTGTGGGATGTTCCAAATAAGTGTTTGATGAGCATTCCTCAACTTTATCAGTATTTATTGCCACCTTTCCCAACTTCTTTGTCACGTGTTGCTGGCATCAAATTCTAAAGTTAATGATTATTTGCAAAAAAAAAAAAAAGTTTATCAGTTTGAACATCAAATATGTTGTCTTTGTAGCATATTCAACTAAATATGGGTTGAAAATGATTTGCAAATCATTGTATTCCGATTATATTTACATCTAACACAATTTCCCAACTCATATGGAAACGGGGTTTGTACAATATAACTACATACACTTTGATATTTAGGCTCTAACAAATAAAAACACAATACATCCAGAATAAAGGGAATGCAGTATATGTGTTGCTATGTACTGAATATAATTTTGTTTCATGTGAGTATGAGCTGTTTTTTGTGGTGACACCATCCGGCATCGCTAATTCCTGTCCCTGAAATACTTTGCATGAGTCGAAAAGTACGTAGGACTACGCAACCTTTTCCGCACATAGTTTTTCAATAAATACTAAGGGTATAACGAATCGTTTTAACAATGATTCGATCCATATCATAATTTGATGTTGCAGACACAATTCTGTGAGTTGAAATCGATTCAGTAGCTTTTTAGCAAAAAAAAAACAATAATAATAATTAACCAGCATGACTGTGAAATAAATCCTGGATACTGGACACGACATGTACAGTTTCCTACATTCATTTTATTTCTTGTATGGGAATTATGCATAAATGGATTATGAATACAAGCAAGTAAACAACAATTAATGGCCAATGCATTCACATCCTATTTAAATAAAGTGAAACCAACACTTTTGGTTGAATTAACAAGAATAAAACATTTTCTTCTCACATTTTAAACATTCAAGCAATTTTCAACAAAAGTACAGTAACCAACCTTTTAGGAGTGGATTTACTCACTACTTCGGTGTTTGTATTTGCAATCGTGTTGCAGCTAAAAGTCGTTGTGTTGTTGAATTATGATATTGTCCTGTGGCGTTTGCATTTGTTATGACCTTTCTTGGTTACCGTAGGTATCCGCCATTCTTGTTTTGATGACTGATGGTGTCGGGCAGACAGACTTGAGTAACATTTAACATCCTTATCATTAAAAGTGCTTTTACTTCATATAAAGTAGTGTTGTCCCGATACCAATATTTTGGTACCGGTACCAAAATGATTTCGATACTTTTCGGTGCTTTTCTAAATAAAGGGGACCACAAAAAATGTAATTATTGGCTTTATTTTAATAACAAATCTTACGCTACATGAAACATATGTTTCTTATTGCAAGTTTGTCCTTAAATAAAATAGTGAACATACAAGACAACTGGTCTTTTAGTAGTAAGTAAACAAACAAAGGCTCCTAATTTAGCTGCTGACATATGTAGTAACATATTGTGTCATTTTCCATTCTATTATTTTGTCAACATTATTAAGGACAAGTGATAGAAAATGAATTATTTTACTGTTAATATTTAGACTTAGACTTAGACTTCCTTTTTATATCTGCTTACTTTCTCTTAACATTTTCTGTTAAAATGTAATAATCACTTATTCTTCTGTTATTTGGATGCATTACATTAGTTTTGTATGATACCAATAATTTGGGTATCAATCTGATACCAAGTCGTTACAGGATCATACATTGGTCCAGTGACGTGCGGTGAGGTTGATGGCTGGTGAGGCACTGACTTCATCACAGTCAGATTTACAAACATATGAACCCTAAAGAGTATCTTATTCACCATTTGATTTGCAGCAGTTAACGGGTTATGTTTAAAAGCTCATACCAGCATTTTTCCCTGCTTGGCACTCAGCATCAAGGGTTGGAATTGGGGGTTAAATCACCAAAAATGATTCCCGGTGCTGCCCACTGCTCCCCTCACCTCACAGGGGGTGATCAAGGGATGGGTCAAATGCAGAGGACAAATTTCATTACACCTAGTGTGTGTGTGACAATCATTGGTACTTTAACTTAACTTTAACTTTACACATACAAACTGTAGCACACAAAAAAGCACATTTAATAAAAAAAACGTTATTTTGGTCTTACCTTTACTTATAGATAAAGTCCATGAGCCGCTGTTGTGCTGGATTAATGAACCCCCTGACAGGTGTGTTATATCAACTAAAGCCCTCACTTAAACTTTCCACGTGCAAGATTGAATCTATTTAAAAAAGTGTAACCGAGGGTTTATAAATGTGAATTAGTGAAGTGAATTATATTTATATAGCGCTTTTCTCAAGTGACTCAAAGCGCTTTACATTGTGAAACCCAATATCTAAGTTACATTTTTTTTTAAACCAGTGTGGGTGGCACTGGGAGCAGGTGGGTAAAGTGTTTTGCCCAAGGACACAACGGCAGTGACTAGGATGGCGGAAGCGGGGATCGAACCTGCAACCCTGAAGTTGCTGGCATGGCCGCTCTACCAACCGAGCTATACCGCCCAATAAATGTCGCCTATACTGTATGAAACTACAAAATAACAAACACGGAGGCTCCAGTTTACACGAGGACCACTTTATTTACCTTCTTTCAAAAACCTCCGCTCCACTACAACATGTCATCACTTCCGCTCTTGGCGCCTTCAAAATAAGCGCTCAAGGCATATACTGTATAACAGCGCATAACAGGAACTTAACATCACAATTAGGAAAGCCCATAAAAATAGGTTACAAAAGTTATTTAATAAGAAGCCAAAAAGTGCAAAAACAATAATGTTCATGTTGGAGGAGTTGTGAATTAGATACACCTGCAGTCTGCAGGTGTATCTAATGTTGTGGCCCTGCAGTCATTCACAACTCCTCCAACACCAACATTATTGTTTTTGCACTTTTTGGCTTCTTATGAAATAACTTTTTTAAATAGATTCAATCTTGCACCTGGAAAGTTTAAGTGTGGGCTTTAGTTGATATAACAATTCTAAGGCGGGGGTGCAGGAGGCGGGGCTACTGGAGCCTCAGCCAGTGCGTCTTTTGCAGCCGTTTTATGATCGCTCAGCACAAGAAATACGTTACATACATACAGTTGTTGACAAAATACACTGTACATTATATACCTCAGCTAACTAAACTATGGAAATGTATAATATAATTCAGATAGCAATACGGTCTCACTGCACAGCAGGCCAGCAGTTAGCCGAGTCCGTCCATGTTGAGGCACTGAGTGACGTGCCTCAACTGGCTGCTGTTCACCGCACCGTCTCTTCTCAGTATTTGAACGGCAAATGTGAAAATTCAGCGATTTTGAATAAAAATAATCTAAAACTGGTGAAGTTAAATGGAAAATAACTTTATAGTATAATCACTGCATACATATAACAATTTAAAATTTTTTTTTCTTTTTACATTTTTTTTCTTTCCATGATGGCAGGTGAGGCCCCGCCTCACCTGCCTCTAGTGACTGCACGTCACTGCATTGGTCATATTCAAAGTCCTCATGTGTCCATAATATGTTTATAAATTGTCAAATGGCGGTATTGGGCGGTATGGCGTAGTAGGTAGAGCGGCAGTGCCAGAAACCTGAGGGTTGCAGGTTCGCTCCCCGCTTCTTGACATCCAAATTGGTGCCGTTGTGTCCTTGGGCAGGACACTTCACCCTTACCCCCGGTGCCGCTCACACTGGTGAATGAATGATGAATGAATGATAGGTGGTGGTCGGAGGGTCCGTAGGCGCAAACTGGCAGCCTCACTTCCGTCAGTCTACCCCAGGGCAGCTGTGGCTACAAATGTAGCTTACCACCAGCAGGTGTGAATGAATGATGGGTTCTCACTTCTCTGTGAGCGCTTTGAGTATCTAACAACGATATAAAAACTAATACATTATTATTATTATTATTAATATAACAATTTTAAAAAACAAAAGAAGATGTTGTGATGCCAAATAATATTGACGTAATCATAGTAGTATCGACTAGATACACTACTGTACTTGGTATCATTACAGTGGATGTTAGGTGTAGATCCACCAATGACGTTTGTTTACATTTTGATGTTGGTGAGCTACGGTGTGTAGTGAAGCATGCTTAGCTATTCCTCGTCCTGCAGGGATGATACTTGTAAGGAACGTACTTTATTTGTCGCCATGGAGGCGAGGATTAGTGATTTAGAAGTAGCTAAAACACTGCAGACTGCGGGTGGACTTTAGCCACTAGCGAGCTAGCCATGTCTTAAAGCAGTAGTTCTCAACCTTTTTTCAGTGATGTACCCCCTGTGAATTTTTGCTTTATTCAAGTACCCCCTAATCAGAGCAAAGCATTTTTGGTTGAAAAAAAGAGATAAAGAAGTAAAATACAGCACTATGTCATCAGTTTCTGATTTATTAAATTGTACAAAATATTGCTCATTTGTAGTGGTCTTTCTTGAACTATTTGGAAAAAAAGATTTTTAAGAGGATTTTTGAATTGTTGCTATTTTTAGAATATTTAAAAAAAATCTCACGTATCCCTTGGCATATCTTCAAGTACCCCTAGGGCAGGGGTCGGCAACCTTTACCAGTCAAAGAGCCATTTTGACCAGTTTCACAAATTAAAGAAAACAATGGGAGCCACAAAAATCTTTTGAAATTTAAAATGAAATAACACTGCATGCAAAGTTTTTTTTTTGCTTTGTGCTATGTATAAACTAAGGGTCTTAGACACGCGGCCCACACCTTAATATGAAAATTGAATGTTAGTGCGGCCCGTGGGTTTTATATGAATGGCGCTTGACAGCGTCATACTTGTCAACTCTCCCGATTTTTCGGTAGACCACGAATTTCAGGGCGGTTATTCTGTCGAACGTGCCGTGATGGTACAGTATTTGGCGCCCACTCCAACCAGCGTGCCGGCCCAGCCACACGTTGTTTGGGACTTCTGCTTGCTCACGTAAATGACAGCAAGGCATACTTGGTCAACAACCACACAGGTTACACTGAAGGTGGCGGTATAAAAAACTTTAACACTCTTACTAATAATGCGCCACACTGTGAACCCACACCAAACAAGAATGACAAACACATTACGGGAGAACATCTGCACCGTAACACAACATAAACACAACAGAACAAATACCCAGAATCCCAGGCAGCCCTAACTCTTCCGGGCTACATTATACACCCCCGCTACCAAACCCCGCCCACCTCGAACTAAGCACAGGGGGGGAGCAGGGTTGGGGTGGGGGCGGGGTTTGGTGGTAGAAGGGGTGTATAATGTAGCCCGGGAGAATCAGGGCTGCTTGGGATTCTGGGTATTTGTTCTGTTGTGTTTATGTTGTGTTAAGGTGCAGATGTTCTCCCGAAATGTGTTTGTCATTCTTGTTTGGTTTTGGTTCAAAGTGTGGCGCATTATTAGTAAGCGTGTTAAAGTTGTTTTATATGGCCACCGTCAGTGTAACCTGTGTGGCTGTTGACCAAGTACGCCTTGCTGTCACTTAGTGTGCAAGCAGAAGATGCATATAACAAGAGGCTGGGCTGGCATGTCGTTTATGAAGATTGTAGAGGGCGCTAAATGCTGTACCACCATGGCACACCCTTATTTTTATTGTAAGGGTGAAAATCGGAGAATATTAATCCCGGGAGGTTTCTGCGGGAGGCACTGATATCCGGAATTCTCCCGGGGAAATCGGGGGGGGGTCGGCAAGTATGCAGCTGAGCCGCATCAGAGTGATCAAAGAGCCGCATGCGGCTCCGCAGCCGCGGGTTGCCGACCCCTGCCCTAGGGGTACACGTACCCCCATTTGAGAACCACTGTCTTAAAGCACCTCTTCCTGAGGGCGTTTCAGTGTTATAACTTCACCTTTATCGTTAGTTTTTAAGCCAAAATGCGTAATTTCTCCCTTTTCTGTCTACACGCTGTGTCTGTTTGTAAGTAACTACCTCAGTGGCCTAGTGGTTAGAGTGTCCGCCCTGAGATCGGTAGGTTGTGAGTTCAAACCCCGGCCGAGTCATACCAAAGACTATAAAAATGGGACCCATTACCTCCCTGCTTGGCACTCAGCATCAAGGGTTGGAATTGGGGGTTAAATCACCAAAATGATTCCCGGGCGCGGCCGCCGCTGTTGCCCACTGCTCCCCTCGCCTCCCAGGGGGTGATCAAGGGTGATGGGTCAAATGCAGAGAATAATCTCGCCACACCTAGTGTGTGTGTGACAATCATTGGTACTTTAACTTTAACTTTACTCTGTGATTGTGCGCTGCCGAACATGCTCCTATGCTCGTAAAACCAACAATGACACGACGTGACGATGACGGACCGGTCCTTTTCAGAGGCAGTATAGTACCAAATATGATTAATTTATATCGCGGAGTGGAGCCTGCGGCTTAATTTGACCCAACACGGGGAACCTTACCTGGCCCGGACACGGAAAGGATTGACAGATTGATGGTCAAGGCGTTGAGGGGGTCTGGTTTGGTGGCTGAAGGATTAGGTCTCTGCTTTTTGCAGATGATGTGGTCCTGATGGCTTCATCTGGCCAGGATCTTCAGCTCTCACTGGATCGGTTCGCAGCTGAGTGTGAAGCGACTGGGATGAGAATCAGCACCTCCAAGTCCGAGTCCATGGTTCTCGCCCGGAAAAGGGTGGAGTGCCATCTCCGGGTTGGGGAGGAGATCTTGCCCCAAGTGGAGGAGTTCAAGTACCTCGGAGTCTTGTTCACGAGTGAGGGAAGAGTGGATCATGAGATCGACAGGCGGATCGGTGCGGCGTCTTCAGTAATGCGGACGCTGTATCGATCCGTTGTGGTGAAGAAGGAGCTGAGCCGGAAGGCAAAGCTCTCAATTTACCGGTCGATCTACGTTCCCATCCTCACCTATGGTCATGAGCTTTGGGTTATGACCGAAAGGACAAGATCACGGGTACAAGCGGCCGAAATTAGTTTCCTCCGCCGGGTGGCGGGGCTCTCCCTTAGAGATAGGGTGAGAAGCTCTGCCATCCGGGAGGAGCTCAAAGAAAAGCCGCTGCTCCTCCACATCGAGAGGAGCCAGATGAGGTGGTTCGGGCATCTGGTCAGGATGCCACCCGGACGTCTCCCTAGGGAGGTGTTTAGGGCACGTCCGACCGGTAGGAGGCCGTGGGGAAGACCCAGGACACGTTGGGAAGACTATGTCTCCCGGCTGGTCTGGGAACGCCTCGGGGTCCCACAGGAAGAGCTGGACGAAGTGGCTGGGGAGAGGGAAGTCTGGGCTTCCCTGCTTAGGCTGCTGCCACCGCGACCCGACCTCAGATAAGCGGAAGAAGATGGATGGATGGATGGATAATATCGCGGTACTATACTAATACCGGTACAACCCTAATATAAAGTCTGACGTTCTTAAAACGATCTTCCTATCTTCCGGAAGGCCAACTTGCCGAGCACAGATTGAAGTAGTTGAATTTTAGGAATATAAATCAATACATTGATTAACCATTACACCCCGAAAAAATACCAACATGAAAGTTACAATTCCTGATGAACACATCAGGTATGAATTTCCACAACATTCACATTCAAAAAGTGTTCCTGGCATAGGTGATAACTGCAGTGGAAAGGTCTTAACTGTTGGGAATGTTTGGGAGTCGACCATCTTATCTTAAGGACGGGAGCGATAGCAGTGGCGTAGGTGGACCCGGTAATGAATGTGTACTATAAGACTGACACGCACGTATTCCACGTTTCTACCTCCTCCAGAAGAGAATCAGATTTGGCACAAAGAGAAAAACAAGGTAATGAATAATCTGGTGTGAACACGACAGTGAGATGTATCTCAAATCCCCCTTTTACTATTTTCCATCTGAAAATGTTTTGAAGGTATCCCAGCACTGTGGAAAATGTGTGTGGTAAGTGAATAAACAGACATTGATTCAATTCCAGAGTCATATAAGCTTGAACATGATCCTTGGAGGAGCGAGGGAAGGGGATCTGGGGGCCTGCGGCATATTAGAGGGATCCTGACTTGTTTTTTGGTCCACTCAATAAACAGCATGTCAAGTCAGACGTTAATGATCCGGTCCAAGACCGTATGAGTAAAGCAAGGTGGAACTAAAAGCGCACTCCTGAGGTCACACAATTCCGGTTTTATCGGCACGACATCAGCAAAATGTGCGCCACAGAAGACCGGCGAGCGTCATAAAAAGATTGTTTGCTTTGTTTTTTCTTTGACTGTCATTTTTTGAACCACCTATTTAAAATAAGCACCAGGGGTCGGTAACCCAAAATGTTGAAAGAGCCATATTGGACCAAAAATACAAAAACAAATCTGTCTGGAGCCGCAAAAAATTAAAAGCCATATTACATACAGATAGTGTGTCATGAGATATAAATTGAATTAAGAGGACTTAAAGGAAACTAAATGACCTCAAATATAGCTACAAATGAGGCATAATGATGCAATATGTACATATAGCTAGCCAAAATAGCATGTTAGCATCGATTAGCTTGCAGTCATGCAGTGACCAAATATGTCTGATTAGCACCTCACACAAGTTAATAACATCAACAAAACTCACCTTTCATGCACAACCTTAAAAGTTTAGTGGACAAAATGAGACGGAAAAAGAAGTGGCATAAAACACGTCCTAGAACGTCGGAAAAAGTTATACATGTAAACAAAATACGGTGAGTTCAAGGACCGCCAAAATTAGTAGGACAAAACGGCGCTCACCAAATACTCGAATCAGTGAAGCATGTTTAATATAAACAGTGTGCTTTGTAACAATTGGGGAGGTTTGTGTCATGTTTGTCCTCCTACAGAAACCATATTAAAACAAAAAATTGATTTTTTTTTTTCCCCTCATCTTTTTCCATTTTTCATACATTTTTGAAAAAGCTCCAGAGCCACTATGGTGGCGCTAAAGAGCCGCATGCGACTCTAGAGCCGCGGGTTGCCGACCCCTGGTTTAGTTTAAAAGTAAAATGGGTTTTTTATGGGACTCCAGTATAAACACACAGTGTGCCCAATGTGGCCCCAATGTGGCCCCAACATCACTCGCTTTCAGTCTGATAAAGTGTGAAAAAAAGGAAGATGACCAGTCGTTGATCTGTCGAAATGTGCTGCCTCTCGTAGATAAAGAGTTGACTTGTCGCCGGTGCTACAAGTAAGTAAAGTTAAAGTTAAAGTACCAATGATTGTCACACATACACTAGGTGTGGTGAAATGTGTCCTCTGCATTTGACCCATCCCATTGTTCACCCCCTGGGAGGTGAGGGGAGCAGTGGGCAGCAGCAGTGACGCGCCCGGGAATCATTTTTGGTGATTTAACCCCCAATTCCAACCCTTGATGCTGAGTGCCAAGCAGGGAGGTAATGGGTCCCATTTTTATAGTCTTTGGTATGACTCGGCCACTATTTTATCATGTTTTCTTTGATATCTAAATCGGCATTTCAACACTTAAAGTATCAGTTTCTGATGCTGGATAGACATCGCTTGCAGCTTTTTCCGACAAAGTGGCTCATTTACGCATTTTGTAAATGATGAAGTCGCTACTACACGAGAAATCATGAGAGATCAGCGTCTTAGTGCAGTGTTTTTCAACCTTTTTTGAGCCAAGGCACATTTTTTTCGTTGAAAAAAATCCGGAGGCACACCACCAGCAGAAATGATAAACTCAGTTGACAGTAAAAAGTCGTTGTCGCAATTGTTGGATATGACTTTAAACCATAACCAAGCATGCATCACTATAGCTCTTGTCTCAAAGTAGGTGTACTGTCACCACCTGTCACATCACACCCTGACTGAGTTTTTTGCTGTTTTCCTGTGTGTAGTGTTTTACTTCTTGTCTTGCGCTCCTATTTTGGTGGCTTTTTCTCTTTTGTTGGTATTTTCCTGTAACAGTTTCATGTCTTATATTTCACGCATCCACTTTGTTTTAGCCACCAAGAATATTTCAGTTGTTTTTATCCTTCTTTGTGGGGACATTGTTGATTGTCATGTCATGTTCGGATATACTTTGTCTTTGCTCCTCAGTAAGTCTTTGCTGTCGTCCAGCATTCTGTTTTAGTTTACTTTGTAGCCAGTTCAGTTTTAGTTTCGTTCTGCATAGCCTTCCCTAAGCTTCAATGCCTTTTCTTACGGGCACTCACCTTTTGTTTATTTTTGGTTTAAGCATAAGACATCTTTTTACCTGCATTTACAGAGCTATTAGCTAATAGCTGCCACCTACTGATATGGAAGAGTATTACACAGTTACTCTGCCGATCTCTAGACACTCAACAACAACACATAATTTGCAGACTATAATTACTGGTTTGCAAAAAATATTTTTAACCCAAATATGTGAAATTAGATAATCTCCCATGGCACACCAGGCTGTATCTCACGGCACACTAGTGTGCCGCGGCACAGTGGTTGAAAAACACTGTCTTATTGGGTTGGTGCCCTGGCTGTTTTGTTAGACAAAGAAGGCAGATGATGGAAAACAACTGCAGGAGAGGAAAAAAAGAGAGTTGCAAAAAGGAAAGTAATCGTGTTGAACACACAAATGACGTAACTTGACCAAAGATGACGTAAAAGTCGCAATAAGGTCGCATTTCCGTTTAGACCAGGCCTGGGCAATTATTTTGCCTCGGGGGGCCAGATTTAGAGGAAAAAAAATGTGACGGGGGGCCGGTATATCTGATTTTTAGGAACACTAAAACAAAACCTCACAGTAATGTCTGAATAGTAAAAACGTTATGACAGACCGCCTTAAAAAACGGAATGGAATTTTAAAATGTTTTACTGAATGAAACACCCAGAATGTACATGAAAATAAAGAATGCAGGATTTACAATATTAACTATGAACGATAAAACACTGAATATTGACAACATATGAACGTCACACTCCCTCTCGATCGACATATTTTACAATCAAGCGAAACAAAACAAAAATATATCACTAAGGTTTAGAACTTTGTTGTAAAAATCTCCTTCCACGTCTGTCCCTGACACCCACATTTTAGGCTGGGCGCTCTGGAAACACTCTGTGGAAACGCTCCCCACCCACACTGCTTGGTGCCTCGTCTGAGCTGCTGTGACTTATATTACCATAGTAACTAATAGGGGTGTGGGAAAAAATAGATTCTAATTCGAATCGCGGTTCTCACGTTGTGCGATTCAGAATCGATTCTCTTTTTAAAAAATCGATTTTTATTTTTATTTATTTATTTATTTATTTATTTAAATTAATCAATCCAACAAAACAATACACAGCAATACCATAACAATGCAATCCAATTCCAAAACCAAACCCGACCCAGCAACAGCAACACTCAGAACTGCAATAAACAGAGCAATTGAGAGGAGATACAAACAAACCAAAAGTAGTGAAACAAAAATGATTATCAACAACAGTATCAATATTAGTTACAATTTCAAAATAGCAGTGATTAAAAATCCCTCATTGACATTATCATTAGACATTTATAAAAAAAAAAAAAATAACAATAGTGTCACAGTGGCTTACACTTGCATCGCATCTCATAAGCTTGACAACACACTGTGTCCAATATTTTCACAAAGATAAAATAAGTCATATTTTTGGTTCATTTACCGTATTTTCCGCACCATAAGCCGCCCTGGGTTATAAGCCGCGCCTTCAATGAACGGCATATTTCAAAACTTTGCCCACCTATAAGCCGCCCCGTGTTATAAGCCGCATCTAACTGCGCTAAAGGAATGTCAAAAAAACAGTCAGATAGGTCAGTCAAACTTTAATAATATATTAAAAACCAGCGTGATGTGGGCGCGCATGGAGTCGTATATCAACATGGACGGAGCTGCGTGAAAAAAGCCACCCGGCCTCTTCGCGTAAACTTCCCTTAACCACTCGCTCACCTTTTCTTCATCCATCCATCCCTTCGAGTTAGCTTTTATGATGACGCCGGCTGGAAAGGTCTCTTTTGGCAAGGTCTTCCTTTTGAATATCACCATGGGTGGAAGTTTCTGGCCATTAGCATGGCAAGCTAGAACCACAGTGAAGGATGACTTCTCATTCCCTGTGGTGCGAATATTCACCGTACGTGCTCCCGTTGTATCCACAGTGCGGTTCACAGGAATATCAAAAGTCAGTGGAACCTCGTCCATGTTGATAATGTTCTCTGGCCGGATCTTTTTTTCAGCTATCTTGTTTTTACAATATGCACGGAAAGTAGCCAGCTTTTCTTGAAAGTCTTTAGGCAGTTGCTGTGAAATAGTAGTCCGTGTGCGGATGGAGAGATTGCGTCTTTTCATGAACCGGAAACCTGTCGCTTAGTAGGAGCCATTTTGTGGTCTTTACAGATGTAAACACACAAAGGAAATGAAACGTAATATCCGCGCGCTTCTTCTTCTTCTACGGAGGCGGGTGGTTGCTTACAGTAGAAGAAGAAGCGCTTCCTGTTCTATGGGGGCGGGTGCTTACCTTGGCGGTTGCTTGCGTAGACGAAGAAGCGCTTCCTGTTCTACCGGGAAAAAAGATGGCGGCTGTTTACCGTAGTTGCGAGACCTAAACTTTATGAAAATGAATCTTAATATTAATCCATATATAAAGCGCACCGGGTTATAAGCCGCACTGTCAGCTTGTGAGTAAATTTGTGGTTTTTAGGTGCGGCTAATAGTGCGGAAAATACGGTAATAGTTAAAACAAATGTACATTATTGCAATCAGTTGATAAAACATTGTCCTTTACAATTATAAAAGCTTTTTACAAAAATCTACTACTCTGCTTGCATGTCAGCAGACTGGGGTAGATCCTGCTGAAATCCTATGTAGAGAATCGTTTTGAATCGGGAAAAAAATCGTTTTTGAATCGAGAATCGCGTTGAATCGAAAAAAATCGATTTATAATCGAATCGTGACCCCAAGAATCGATATTGAATCGAATCGTGGGACACCGAAAGATTCACAGCCCTAGTAACTAATTAGATTACCATAGTAACTAGTATATCATGCAAAAGCGCGGATTCCGACCATTGAAATACTTTGTACAGTTCAAGACTTACGGTCATTTGAAAACATTACTACACATCATAATGGCAGCTACTGTTTCGAACTTAAAGATCTAAAAAAAAATATTTGGGAATGCCCGGCGAGCCAGATTGAAAAAGCTTAACGGGCCTTAATTTGCTCAGGTCTGGTTTAGATTGCAGGCACATTTGAATTGATCAGATTCTAATCAGAATCGGACTCACACTTGCCAACCCTCCCGAATTTTCCGGGAGACTCCCGAAATTCAGCGCCTCTCCCGAAAACCTCCCGGGACAAATATTCTCCCGAAAATCTCCCGATTTTCAGCCGGAGCTGGAAGCCACGCCCCCTCCAGCTCCATGTGGACCTGAGTGAGGACAGCCTTTTTTCATGACGGGAGGACAACAGGGTGACAAGAACTAAATCATCCAGACTAGAGATAAATTGTACTATTATGTTTATTTCACCTAAAAATAAATATATTTATTAATTAAAAAAAAAAAAAACTAAATACATTTTTACTATATTTCGCTAAAAACATCAAAAGTAATTGTATTTTTATTTGTATTTTTTCGTGACTCCTTATTACATCCAGCAATAGAATTATACATTAAAATAAACATATTTGAAATAATTTATTTTAAATTATCATAATAATTCATTTAAAATGACCATATGTATTTATTAAAATAATTGCTTGTTTATCAACAACTTTAGCATTTTATTCATTACATTTTGAAACTCTCAGAAGCCAAGTTATGATATATTCCTTAATATTTATTTATGCAAGTTTGAAGTATCAATTATCCAAACACAGTTTTGTTTGCATATTTTCAGGATGTAGATATCTATATATATATATATATATATATATATATATATATATATATATATATATATATATATATATATATATATATATATATATATATACACATATGTATGAAATACTTGACTTGGTGAATTCTAGCTGTCAATATACTCCTCCCCTCTTAACCACGCCCCCAACCACGCCCCGCCCCACCCCCGACCACGCCCCCACCTCCCGAAATCGGAGGTCTCAAGGTTGGCAAGTGTGATCGGACTACCTCCTGATGTGGCCGAAATCTGAGGCAAAAAGATCAGTTTTGAAGCACTTTAGAGTGTTTAGACTGGTAGAAAATATTGGATGTGTGTCACTTGAGGGCAAAAAAAATCAGATTTGGTGTGCAGTAGAGATGCGCGGATAGGCAATTATTTCATCCGCAACCGCATCAGAAAGTCGTCAACCATCCGCCATCCACCCGAATTAACATTTAACCAACACCGCACCCGCCCGCACCCGCCCGTTGTTATATATCTAATATAGACGATGCAAGGCATTAGTGAGGTTATAAAGCTTTTGCCTGTTAAAGAAAGGAGACTGATCCAATGCAGCACAGACATTCGCGTGCCACGCTGTCACGGCCCAGACGCACACCAGTGCGCAATCATATGGGAGCCGCGCTGAGTGCACCTCCAAGCGCGTCTCGCTGCCGGCGACGGCCGGGTATGGGCCCGACGCTCCAGCGCCATCCATTTTCAGGGCTAGTTGTTTCGGCAGGTGGGTTGTTACACACTCCTTAGCGGGTTCCGACTTCCATGGCCACCGTCCTGCTGTCTATATCAACCAGGGTGAGCCCCACCCCTTTCGTGAGCGCACTGCGCGCGGAGTGACCCCTGTTACGCGCCCCCGGCAACAGGGGTGGCGGGCAGGTAAGCTGTGCGGGCGGAGCGCGCGGAGTGCCCGGCCACGGGGGTGGCGGGCAGGTAAGCTGCTTACCTGCTGCGCGTGACGCCGGCCGCGGCGAAGGCGGACGAGGCGGGGTGTCGGTGCGGTGGGCGCGGTGGTGACCCTGGACGTGCGTCGGCTCCCGGTGGGGCCCTCTCGGGGGAAGGGGCCTCGGTCCCGGACCCCGGCGAGGCGTCCATTCTCCGCTCCGTAAAAGTGTCCATCTCTTCTTTTTTTTTTCTTCTGTTGTGGCATATGCAGCAGGTGCCTGCTCGTTTTTCGTATGTGGGTAACAACATTTAACTATGTATATATATTTCCGAATTGGTTTAACTGCCACCCGCCTGAATCTATTTAAAATCTTTTTTTTTTTTTTTTTCAACCGCCCGACCCGACCCGCGGATAAAATCTAATTTTTTTTAATTTCATCCGCCCGATCCGCGGATAATCCGCGGACTCCGCGGTTGTGCCCGCAAACCGCGCATCTCTAGTGTGCAGTGTAAACTGGGGCCAAGGCATACTCGCCAACACTCCCGATTTCTCCTGATTTCCACCTGAACAACAATAAACCTTCACTGGGTGCCGTTTCGCGCCGGACAGTAATAACGGTTACACCTTGAAGTCTAGCAATTAAAACAGAAGAAGACGCAAAAAAAGAGGCATCAAGTCTCAGACATGGCGAATAGGAGAGGAAATATGCCTCCAAGTTCCAAAAATGATTGGAAAAAATCATTTCAATTCAAAATACAGTTTCTGCAGCGGAACAGGGTGTGCCAGGACCGGCCTCGAAGACGGCGACAGGCGTGTAGATGGCCCAGGTGGGCCTTGTCATCTAATCACCTGTCGCCCTTTATTAGCAGCAGCCGGGAGGAGAGAGGTAGTTGGAGAGGGAGAGCGAGAGCGAGAGCGAGAGCGAGAGCGTGAGCGTGCCTGACACGGACAAAAAGAACAATTGCTGGAAAGCAAGCGGCTGAACTATTAAAATAAACCTGTCTTGTAACCCTGATCCGGCTCTCATGGCGATGCTTGGTGGTCTGAAGGACCCACGGGGGTCAACCTCCACAATATAAAAAAAACCCCGTTTCCATATGAGTTGGGAAATTGTGTTAGATGTAAATATAAACGGAATACAATGATTTGCAAATCCTTTTCAACCCATATTCAATTGAATGCACTACAAAGACAAGATCTTTGATGTTCAAACTCATAAACTTTTTTTTGCAAATAATATTTAACTTAGAATTTCATGGCTGCAACATGTGCCAAAGTAGTTGGGAAAGGGCATGTTCACCAGTGTGTTACATGGCCTTTCCTTTAAACAACACTCAGTAAACGTTTGGGAACTGAGGAGACACATTTTTTAAGCTTCTCAGGTGGAATTCTTTCCCATTCTTGCTTGATGTACAGCTTAAGTTGTTCAACAGTCCGGGGGTCTCCGTTGTGGTATTTTAGGCTTCATAATGCGCCACACATTTTCAATGGGAGACAGGTCTGGACTACAGGCAGGCCAGTCTAGTACCCGCACTCTTTTACTATGAAGCCACGTTGATGTAACACGTGGCTTGGCATTGTCTTGCTGAAATAAGCAGGGGCGTCCATGGTAACGTTGCTTGGATGGCAACATATGTTGCTCCAAAACCTGTATGTACCTTTCAGCATTAATGGCGCCTTCACAGATGTGTAAGTTACCCATGTCTTGGGCACTAATACACCCCCATACCATCAAAGATGTTTGCGCCTATAACAATCCGGATGGTTCTTTTCCTCTTTGGTCCGGAAGACACGACGTCCACAGTTTCCAAAAACAATTTGAAATGTGGACTCGTCAGACCACAGAACACATTTCCACTTTGTATCAGTCCATCTTAGATGAGCTCAGGCCCAGCGAAGCCGGCGGCGTTTCTGGGTGTTGTTGATAAACGGTTTTCGCCTTGAATAGGAGAGTTTTAACTTACACTTACAGATGTAGCGACCAACTGTAGTTACTGACAGTGGGTTTCTGAAGTGTTCCTGAGCCCATGTGGTGATATCCTTTACACACTGATGTCGCTTGTTGATGTAGTTCAGCCAGAGGGATCGAAGGTCACGGGCTTAGCTGCTTACGTGCAGTGATTTCTCCAGATTCTCTGAACCCTTTGATGATATTACGGACCGTAGATGGTGAAATCCCTAAATTCCTTGCAATAGCTGGTTGAGAAAGGTTTTTCTTAAACTGTTCAACAATTTGCTTACGCATTTGTTGACAAAGTGGTGACCCTCGCCCCATCCTTGTTTGTGAATGACTGAGCATTTCATGGAATCTACTTTTATACCCAATCATGGCACCCACCTGTTCCCAATTTGCCTGTTCACCTGTTGGATGTTCCAAATAAGTGTTTGATGAGCATTCCTCAACTTTATCAGTATTTATTGCCACCTTTCCCAACTTCTTTGTCAGGTGTTGCTGGCATCAAATTCTAAAGTTAATGATTATTTGCAAAAAAAAAAAAGTTTATCAGTTTGAACATCAAATATGTTGTCTTTGTAGCATTTTCAACTGAATATGGGCTGAAAAGGATTTGCAAATCATTGCATTCTGTTTATATTTACATCAAACACAATTTCCCAACTCATATGGAAACGGGGTTTGTATTTTTAGTTTTTTGTTGGTTTTTTTTAAGTCATGTTTTGGGCTGATTGTCACTCACGGGCGGCTTTCACGCCACTATCTCACTATGCGGGGTTCATGTTGAGCAAAGCAGTACAAATAGTCAACAATCAAGAGCATTTTTTAACACCTAAGTGGCAAGAAACTTGATCCACTTTCTGTACAATTGCAATTGATGTGCAGCTGAGCTAGGCTCCAGCACCCCAAAAGGGACAAGCGGTAGAAAATGCAGCTGTTACATATACTGTAATATTGTACATGGTAATTGGAATTTGTTATATATTGTATATATTATATGAAAATATACAAACCCCGTTTCCATATGAGTTAGGAAATTGTGTTAGATGTAAATATAAACAGAATACAATGATTTGCAAATCAATTTCAACCCATATTCAGTTGAATATGCTACAAAGACAACATATTTGATGTTCAAACTCATAAACTTTTTTTTATTTTTGCAGATAATCATTGACTTTAGAATTTGATGCCAGCAACACGTGACAAAGAAGATGGGAAGGGTG
Organism: Nerophis lumbriciformis; assembly: GCF_033978685.3. Classification (NCBI taxonomy): domain Eukaryota; kingdom Metazoa; phylum Chordata; class Actinopteri; order Syngnathiformes; family Syngnathidae; genus Nerophis; species Nerophis lumbriciformis. The sequence goes on along the minus strand of NC_084551.2, from coordinate 10,041,939 downwards.
GCAATAAATACTGATAAAGTTGAGGAATGCTCATCAAACACTTATTTGGAACATCCCACAGGTGAACAGGCAAATTGGGAACAGGTGGGTGCCATGATTGGGTATAAAAGTAGATTCCATGAAATGCTCAGTTATTCACAAACAAGGATGGGGTGAGGGTCACCACTTTGTCAACAGTTTAAGAAAAACCTTTCTCAACCATCTATTGCATGGAATTTAGGGATTTCACCATCTACGGTCCGTAATATCATCAAAGGGTTCAGAGAATCTGGAGAAATCACTGCACGTAAGCAGCTAAGCCCGTGACCTTCGATCCCTCAGGCTGTACTGCATCAACAAGCGACATCAGTGTGTAAAGGATATCACCACATGGGCTCAGGAACACTTCAGAAACCCAATGTCAGTAACTACGGTTGGTCGCTACATCTGTAAGTGCAAGTTAAAACTCTCCTATGCAAGGCGAAAACCGTTTATCAACAACACCCAGAAACGCCGTCGGCTTCACTGGGCCTGAGCTCATCTAAGATGGACTGATACAAAGTGGAAAAGTGTTCTGTGGTCTGACGAGTCCACATTTCAAATTGTTTTTGGAAACTGTGGAAGAGGAAAAGAACCATCCGGATTGTTATAGGCGCAAAGTTGAAAAGCCAGCATCTGTGATGGTATGGGGGTGTATTAGTGCCCAAGACATGGGTAACTTACACATCTGTGAAGGCGCCATTAATGCTGAAAGGTACATACAGGTTTTGGAGCAACATATGTTGCCATCCAAGCAACGTTACCATGGACGCCCCTGCTTATTTCAGCAAGACAATGCCAAGCTACGTGTTACATCAACGTAGCTTCATAGTAAAAGAGTGCAGGTACTAGACTGGCCTGCCTGTAGTCCAGACCTGTCTCCCATTGAAAATGTGTGGCGCATTATGAAGCCTAAAATACCACAACGGAGACCCCCGGACTGTTGAACAACTTAAGCTGTACATCAAGCAAGAATGGGAAAGAATTCCACCTGAGAAGCTTAAAAAATGTGTCTCCTCAGTTCCCAAACGTTTACTGAGTGTTGTTAAAAGGAAAGGCCATGTAACACAGTGGTGAACATGCACTTTCCCAACTACTTTGGCACGTGTTGCAGCCATGAAATTCTAAGTTAATTATTATTTGCAAAAAAAAAGTTTATGAGTTTGAACATCAAATATGTTGTCTTTGTAGTGCATTCAATTGAATATGGGTTGAAAAGGATTTGCAAATCATTGTATTCCGCTTATATTTACATCTAACACAATTTCCCAACTCATATGGAAACGGGGTTTGTAATATAATTGTAAAAGGTCTCTTTGCCGTGAGGGTTCTCCTGAGTCCGAAAGATCCTCCGTGAGCTCGGTAGACAGTTTGAATACAGTCCTTTATTTAAACACAACAGTCTAAAATTGCTTTTCAGCAGTCTCTTTTAGGCGTGTCGCTCTCGGTCGCTCGCCAGCTCCTAACAACGTGTCTCATCCTGGCTGCTGCTAATAAAGGCGACAGGTGATTAGATAACAAGTCTAACCTGGGCCATCGACTCACCTGTCGCTGTCTTCGAGGCCGGTCCTGACACACCCCGTTGCACAGCAGGCCCGCAGGCCCGCAGGCCACGCCCCCCTCCACAATAATAATATGATATATCAATATAATGGTACATTTTTAGTCTACTTAATACCGGCATTATCCTTTCCATCCTTTGAAACTGAGCTACTGTGTGGAACAATTTCCCTCAATCAATAAAGTTGATCTAAGTCTAAGTCTAAGCATGCATGTTTATATTGTCATTTCTGACCACCGATCCTTACACCGTATTGCTATTCTTGTGAATAACAAATCTGCTCAACCAAAGATCAACCCAAGCTGATACTGTACTGTACAAAGTATCGCAATGGACGTGATTGTGGAAATGCGGCAATGACCCCTTTCTTAGAGAATGGTTGGGTTTCAGCAAATCTATTTTAAATGTTAACCACGAGGTTGTTATTTAGTGAGGATATCTCGACAAAATCTATGCGCCGCTCCTGCCAGAGTCCTTTGTTCGAAGAGGGGGAACATTACTATGCTTAAGAACTTACAAGAACAATAAGCACCCTTGGCCTGCTAGGAAAGAGGCAACCTTTTCACAACTCATTTCTGCTCTCCAACAGCTGTTAAAAGTAAATCACATTTTCATGGAGCACGGTAAGCAATTTTCCAGATTTGAAGCACTCAGGGAATGAGTAATTGCAAGTAGTTTCTGCTTATTACACTATAAATTTTAAATGACTTGGATTGTATACTTCCTGGGAGGTGTTGGAGAAAATGATGCAGCGTGACCGAAGGATTTGGTTGCCAAAAGTTGTGGATTAAAGATATTACAACAGTGCTAATACAGTGATACAGTCTACATCTGGTGCCAAACACTGTGATATCAGAGTAATGCGTTTTGAAAAAATAAAAGAAACAAGCAAAATCAGAAGTATTTTTAGCTTCCTTTGAGAGACTCTGTCCCTAAATGTACTCAACCAAAATACAATAAAAAAATGGTTTAATTTATTTTCAAATGTGGCTCAAATGACCAATTGTAGTAAAATATGTTTTTAAAGTATAAATCATTTTGTTTTATTAAAAAAAATCAATCAATCAATCAATCAATCAATGTTTATTTATATAGCCCTAAATCACAAGTGTCTCAAAGGGCTGCACAAGCCACAACGACATCCTCGGTACAAAGCCCACATAAAAGCAAGGAAAAACTCACCCCAGTGGGACGTCGATGTGAATGACTATGAGAAACCTTGGAGAGGACCGCATATGTGGGTAACCCCCCCCCTCTAGGGGAGACCGAATGCAATGGATGTCGAGTGGGTATTCTGAGAGTCCAGTCCATAGTGGACCAAACATAATAGTAAGAGTCCAGTCCATAGTAGGGCCAGCAGGACACCATCCCGAGCGGAGACGGGTCAGCAGCGCAGAGATGTTCCCGGCCGATGCACAGGCGAGCGGTCCACCCCGGGTCCCGACTCTGGACAGCCAGCACTTCATCCATGGCCACTGGACCTGTGCCCCCCCCCCTCCACAAGAAAGAGGGGAGCAGAGGAGAAAAGAAAAGAAACGGCAGATCAACTGGTCTAAAAGGGGGGTCTATTTAAAGGCTAGAGTATACAAATGAGTTTGCATTAATGATCACGGGTAATCAATCCACTCTAGCATTTGATTACGATTACAATTCAGAAGCTGCGATTCGATTAAAAATAGATTATTGATGCATTTTTAATTTATGTATATTGATGCAGTTTTACAATTCTTTTCATTTCACTAAATAAGCGTTTGCAACTTAAAAAAAAACAGTGCATTTGTAGTAAGAATCATTTATTAAATGAATGGAAACGTGTGCAAAACTGAAACATAAGTGCCTTATAATAAAGGAGCAGGGCGACCCCAAAAGGGACAAGCGGTAGAAAATGGATGGATGGGGGAGGTTGGATCTCTCGGTCAGGTAACTCGCTGCAGTCAGTCAAATTTCAGAACTGTCTGCATTACTTTATGTACAATAAATCAATTAATTATCGATTATTGACGCTTACTAATCGATTTTATAATTGTCAATGTGCAAATTGCGATGCATCTAAAAATCTATCATTTCCCCCACCTCTATTAGCAGGTTAGCAGGATTATTACCAGGGGTGCACAATAAATATCAGAAATATAATTATCAAGCCGATAAAAATTGGCTCACATTAAAAAAAAAAGGTCCAATTAGGCAATATTACCCATAATGTGCTGTAGGTACATTAGTGTGAGAGAATGAAGCGTTTCCTCTCTCCTGCCTGTGCCATGCTGCTAACGACCTGTCCTAAACTTCCCCTGAGCTCATTGTGAACAAACATGGCGTCAAACTTGTGTCGCTTATTCACGTATTTCAGAGGAAGAAGAAATTGTGCGTGCAATTTGCAACAAATGTTTTGCACAGATTCCACAAGAAAGGGAAAAAACATCCACCTTCAACTAGGGTATTAGTATAGTACCGCGATACTAATGAATCATATTCGGTACTATACCGCCTCTGAAAAAGCACCGGTCCGCCACAACTCTGTGATTGTGCACTGCCGAACATGATCCTCTGCTCGTAATACCAGTAATGTCACGGTGTGACAACAACAGGGTGGTTGACCGGTACTTTTTAGAGGCGGTATGGTACCAAATATGATTCATTAGTAGTGAAGTGAAGTGAATTATATTTATATGGCGCTTTTCTCTAGTGACTCAAAGCGCTTTACATAGTGAAACCCAATATCTAAGTTACATTTAAACCAGTGTGGGTGGCACTGGGAGCAGGTGGGTAAAGTGTCTTGCCCAAGGACACAACGGCAGTGACTCGGTTGGCAGAAGCGGGGATCAAACCGGGAACCCTTTAGTTGCTGGCACGGCCACTCTATCAACCGAGCCATACCGCCCATATCACGGTACTATACTAATACTCTGGAGGCAATCCACTGGTCCTGCTGTCCTGGTTCACGTTCTACATCGCTAAAAGCTTTTCATAAACAACTGTACGTCCCACACCATCCCAGTAACACACAGAGTCATTCAAAGGCTCAAGGCTTGGTCCCCCTCCTCTTCATTCGTTGTACCCCTTGTACCAGTGACGTGCAGTCAGGGGAGGCAGGTGAGGCGGGGCCTCACGTGCCATCATGGAAAGAAGAAAAAATGTAAAAAGAAAACAAATAATTGTTATATGTATCCAGTGATTGTACTATAAAGTTATTTTCCATTTAACTTCACCAGTTTTAGATTATTTTTATTCAAAATCGCTGAATTTTCCCATTTGCCGTTCAAATACTGAGAAAAAACGGCTGCAAAAGACACACTGTGTGAGGCTCGCAGTAATCCCGCCTCCTGGTGGTAGAGGGCGCTAGTGATCCCAGAGATCATTCTTGCGACTACTCGACTGCAGAAGAAGTGACAACAAGCAGCAACAGTTAGCAGCGATCGTTTATTTTTTCCCCCTCGCCTGGACTTTTAACATGGAGGATTACATATCTAAAATAAAACAGTTTTCTAAATTGGACTTTCAATCGAAGCAGGAGGTAATAATTAAAGGAAGATCTCCATCGAGACAGAGAGACTTTTAAAACTGAAGAAAGATAAGGAAGACTTCTATAAACAAGTTATCGATGCTTTTGTTCAAAAGGAGCGGCGCATGGACTTCATTTATAAGTAAAGGTAAGACCATAATAAAGTTTTTTTTTTATTAAATGTGCTTTTTTGTGTGCTACAGTTTGTATGTGTAAAGTTAAAGTTAAGTTAAAGTAGCAATGATTGTCACACACACTAGATGTGGTGAAATTTGTCCTCTGCATTTGACCCATCCCCTTGTTCACCCCCTGGGAGGTGAGGGGACCATTTTTGGTGATTTAACCCCCAATTCCAACCCTTGATGCTGAGTGCCAAGCAGGGAAGAATGCTGGTATGAGCTTTTAAACATAAGCCGTTAACTGCTGCCAATCAAATGGTGAATAAGATACTCTTTAGGGTTCATATGTTTGTAAATTTGACTGTGATGAAGTCAGTGCCTCACCAGCCATCAACCTCACCGCACGTCATTGCCTTGTACATATCATCCGACACCATGGACTCCAGTTTCATTGCTTTGCCGATGACACACAACTATGCCTATGTGCGAAAACAATCACCTCTGCCACAGTCTCCACAAAAAACAACCATCGTCATTAAAAAATTATGATGATGAAGGGATGGCGAAATCAATCAATCAAAGTTTATTTATAGAGCCCTTAATCACAAATGTCTCAAAGGGCTGCGCAAGCCACAAACGACATCCTCATCCTCAGAAAGATGAGCAGCACCAATGCGGCAAAATGTACGGTCCTGCATCCTACTGGATTTGGCACGGAGTCTAAAAGTAATCAGATTCCTGTCGGTGTTCAGGTGTGCCTCGTTAATCTGTCCAGCGCCGGTAAACCACAGCATCCAGAGGACCGAACAAAAATGTACAGGGAGTAAACAAGTACAGAGCCAGACCCAAAAAATAAGCTCAACACGAGACATGATCTCAAATTTGCTGACTCAAACAAGTCACCCTGTGACTCCGGCGCTGGAACACGAAACGTCCAAGCAGAGCGCTGTGATTTAACAGCTCTTTCTTCTTCTTCTCTTTGCTGCCACGATGATTTAATTCAGCCATTACATCAGTTCCTACCGAATGTTGTTCCTGAAGTGCATCCAGTAACTTGACCGTTGCACGCCCGCTTGTCTTTTAGCTAATAACTATCCCATGGATGCAGATCGTATTAATGTTATATTGAACACCGTTACCTAGATACGTTACCATGGATGCTTTATTGTTGTTAACAAAAAATAGTGTCTTTCCAGGTTTGGTTGCTGATTTATTGCTATTTATTGCTAAGGGTTTTAACATCTTACCAGCATGATGAGAAAACAATGTTTTCTGACATTCCTGGAGCCGGTTTGGGATCGATCCCCACTCTTTGGCTGTAGGTGTCAATGTATCGTACCCTTTGGTGCTGCAAAACTGTGTTGGACTGGATAATTAAGTTTCTTGAACCTTTAAGTTCCTGGAACTATAGGTTCCTGTAGACCTGTGTGATTTGTGTATCCACTGCATTTCACTGTTCAGGATAGTTTATACAAATCAGTTTGGTGACGTATGTAGGGCCGGTTTAATACACTGATACTATGTAAATAAACAGACAATATTAGGTCATATATCTGTTACTAAAGTGTAAATAAATGAAACACAAAGCAATGATATACAAAACGATATGATTTAAAAATAAAGAGCATTTCCAGTATGGCCCCTACTTTGATTTTTCAGTATGCTGTCCTTGGTGGAAAAAGTGCTACGTGTACAGAAGGAGGAGACGGAACAGACAGGAGGGACGTCGTTTAAACTCAATTTATATATATATATATATATATATATATATATGCAAAATATAAAAATATATAAATAAAAAATGAAGTGTGTGTATTAATCCAAGATGTGTATGGTGTGCGACTATGTGTAGGAATTAAATGGGTGTTACCGGGAGTGTTGAGCGAGAGGTGCGGAAGTCCAAGGGGGTACAAGACAAGCTCTGAGGTCTGTGAGCAGGCAGGATGTCGGGGGCTATAGCGAGGCGTCGAAGGTCCGTGCCCAGGCGGGTGGTCGAGATCCAAGAGGCAGTCGGGGAAGCAGAGGGAACAAGGGGAGACGAGGCACACAACTCGTCACGCGGGAACGGAGGTCTGCAGGTTTGTGTAGAGCAGTGGTTCTTAACCTGGGTTGGATCGAACCCTAGGGGTTCGGTGAGTCGGCCTCAGAGGTTCGGCGGAGGTCGAAACACACCCGACTCATCGTGTAAATACAAACTTCTCCCTATCGGCGTATTACGGATACGGCAACAGCAGAAGTCAGACTGATTTGCAGGTGTGTAATTTGTTGTGAGTTTATGCACTGTGTTGGTTTTGGTCTTTGAACAAAGTGATGTTCATGCACGGTTCATTTTATGCACCAGTAAAAAAAACATGGTAAAACTTTAGTATGAGGAACATATTCACCATTAATTAGTTGCTTATTAACATGCAAATTAGTAACATATTGGCTCTTAACTAGTCATTATTAAGTACTTATTAATGCCTTATTCGGCATGGCCTTATTATAACCCTAACCCTCTAACCCTGACTTACCCTAACCAAATAACTCTAAATTAAGTCTTTATTACTTAGAATATGTTCCCCTAGTGTCCAAATAACTCTAAATTAAGTCGTTGTTACTTATAATATGTTCCCCATACTAAAGTGTTACCAAAAACATATAACTTTGTCTTGAATTTAAAAAAAAAAAACATTTTATTTTTCACTAAAGAATGGTTCGGTGAATGCGCATATGAAACTGGTGGGGTTCGGTACCTCCAACAAGGTTAAAAAGAACCACTGGTGTAGAGTATCATATACGGCTTACTGTACAGGACAAGTAGCTACGTTCTGGCGCCGGATAGTAGGTTGTGCTGGTTTATGAAGGCAGGTCCTCTGATCAGTGACAGGTGCGCTGATTGCTGGCAATTGATTGCAGCTGCTTCCTGCAGCCGGACTGACACGCGCCTGGCGCGCAGCGCACGTTGGTGTGCGCTTGGGCCGTGACAAAAAGTTGGACAACCTTATACTAAAAGTTTGATTTGAGGATCTATATTAGAGCATACAGATCGGCGGTATCGATATTTCAGTATCAACCTGCACATCATCACTACCAGGTACTTCACATTATAGCAATGTGTGTGATAGTGTCCGTGGGTTTGACATATACACTAATTGCCAAAACTAGTTTTAAAAAGTAAGATATTCAGTTATAAGCAAATAATACTGAGCCTTTATGATTCAAATATCTTCATTAGTGGTCCTGGTGTGTGGTGAACAGGACCAAGCTCTTTATGTGCATCGTAAATCCCCTCGTTCTACATTTGTCAAGAATGTGTTAGCACGGCTGTAACGACATATATAATGTCAATTTAGGCTGTATAATCAAAGTCTTGTTAACAGCTTTGGAAAATAAATGTAAGGTTATATTTTACATACTTTGGTAAACTGTGTGCGGGTCGGGAGCACTGACGTCAAAGTCTCCTAGTCGCCAGTTGAAAAACTGCAAAGCCCTAAATCATAAGACTCCTGGACCCCCACTAGTCATAACAAACATGTTATTTTCCAGTCATCCTAATCAATGGTTGTTAAAACTGCACTTTTGCTCGAATGATTGATTTAATGACTTAGTTGTCGAGTGGTAACTAAGAATGTTCAGCATTTTAAAGCACTTAATTCAACCTCTTCATTTAGTCTGACACACGAAGAAGTCCAGAAACAACACGACGTTCTAGGCAGGAGTTGATCCGTCCAACCTGGGGGTCAGCAACCAGCGGTTCTCGAGCCACATGCGGCTCTTTAGTGCCTCCCTGTAGCATTTTTAAAAAAGGTTTTGAAATGCAAAAAGATTGGGGAACATTTTTTTTGTTTTTTTAGTATGTTTTTTAGTTTAGTTAGTAGTGTTTTTCAACCTTTTTTGAGTCAAGGCACATTTTTTGCGTTGAAAAAATCCGGAGGCACACCACCAGCAGAAATCATTAAAAAACGAACTCAGTTGACTGTAAAAAGTCGTCGCAATTGTTGGATATGACTTTAAACCATAACCAAGCATGCATGACTATAGCTCTTGTCTCAAAGTTGGTATACTGTCACCACCTGTCACATCTTATTTGACTTATTTGGAGTTTTTTTGCTGTTTTCCTGTGTGTAGTGTTTCTTGCGCTCCTATTTTGGTGGCTTTTTCTCTTTTTTTTAGTATTTTCCTGCAGCAGTTTCATATCTTCCTTTGAGCGATATTTCCCGCATCTGCTTTGTTTTAGCAATCAAGACTATTGCAGTTGTTTTTATCCTTCTTTGTGGGGACATTGTTGATTGGCATGTCATGTTCGGATGTACATTGTGGACGCCGTCTTTGCTCCACAGTAAGTCTTTGCTGTCGTCCAGCATTCTGTTTTTGTTTACTTTGTAGCCAGTTCAGTTTTAGTTTCGTTCTGCATAGCCTTCCCTAAGCTTCAATGCCTTTTCTTAGGGGCACTCACCTTTTGTTTATTTTTGGTTTAAGCATTAGATACCTTTTTACCTTCACGCTGCCTCCCGCTGTTTCCGACATCTACAAAGCAATAAGCTACCGGCTACCACCTACTGATGTGGAAAAGTATAACATGGTTACTCTGCCGAGCTCTAGACAGCACCGACACTCAACAACAACACATCATTTGCGGATTATAATTACTGGTTTGCAAAAAATATTTTTAACACAAATAGGTGAAATTAGATCATCTCCCACGGCACACCAGAATGTAGCTCACGGCACACTAGTGTGCCGCGGCACAGTGGTTGAAAAAGACTGTGTTAGAAAGCCCACTGTTTAATAATATGTTTGTGTGTATGCTTCACTGATGCTGAACATCGTTTTGTCCTACTAAATTCGGCGGTTCTTGAACTCACCATAGTGTGGACTGTGACGCAACAGTTTTGTTTACATGTAAAATCTCCCACTTCTTCTTTGTCTCATTTTGTCCACCAAAAGTTTTATGCTGTGCGTGAATGCACAAAAGGTGCGCTTTGATGTTATTTACCCGTTGGAGTGCTAATCAGGCATATTTGGTCAGTGCATGACTGCAAGCTAAACAATGCTAACATGCTATTTAGGCTCGCTGTATGTACATAGTGCATCATCATTTAATATCCTTTACTTTTATCCTTTTTGTATATAATTTAGTTTTGCATGTCTCATGACACATTATCTGTATGTAATATTGGCTGCATTTCTGATAGTTGTTTGTGTGCCATGTTGTTCCAGACCACAGCAAACATTACCCAGCTTGCCAAAGATTGTAATAAATATATTACACATCACATGGACACACACATCTATACCTTTGGCCATTCTAAGACAGTCATTTACAGGAGTTATCTCACCTTTTGGGAAGTTTTACTAATGGTTTCTAATGTTGTAAAAATGTGTAGAATAAGTATTACATTTCAACATTTCTGTCGACAAAGATTTGCTTCAGCCTGCGACACATAGTCATTTTGATAGTAGGCTATTATAGCTAATATATACACTTACGTCATGTGTTGTCTTCATTATAATACTTAAAGGGGAACATTATCACCAGACCTATGTAAGCGTCAATATATACCTTGATGTTGCAGAAAAAAGACCATATATTTTTTTAACCGATTTCCGAACTCTAAATGGGTGAATTTTGGCGAATGAAACGCCTTTCTATTATTCGCTCTCGGAGCGATGACGTCACCACGTGACGTCACATCGGGAAGCAATCCGCTATTTTCTCACTTTCGTCGGTGTGTTGTCGGAGGGTGTAACAACACGAACAGGGACGGATTCAAGTTGCACCAGTGGCCCAAAGATGCGAAAGTGGCAAGAAATTGGACGAAATTTGTTCAAAATACGAGGCTGTGGGGAAAGCCGACGAAATGGTCAGTCGTTTGTTCCGCACACTTTACCGACGAAAGCTATGCTACGACAGAGATGGCAAGAATGTGTGGATATCCTGCGACACTCAAAGCAGATGCTGACATCAACTCCAAAACTGGACGGATCAGCTTTCAGGAAAAGAGAGCGGATGAGGGTATGTCTACAGAATATATTAATTGATGAAAACTTTATTCATTACTCGCGGTTTTACGTAAATTATTATACATAAACTGTGTTTACCAATAATTTAGCTTAAAAACCTTTATTTTTTTAAATCATTCGAGTACATTCGGGTAGTCTTGTGTAATGCAGTATTTTGTGTCTATTTAGGTAGTGCTGAAATCGTGGAAAAATATATGTTCTTAGCGCGCCTGAAATGGGCTGTCTGCACTCTCAAAGTGCATGTTGTTGCCAAATGTATTTCATATGCTGTAGTTGTTAGTTTCCTTTAATGCCAAACAAACAAACACATACCAATCGTTGGTTAGAAGGCGATCGCCGAATTCGTCCTCGCTTTCTTGCGTGTCGCTGGCTGTCGTGTCGTTTTCGTCGGTTTCGCTTGCATACGGTTCAAACCGATATGGCTCAATAGCTTCAGTTTCTTCTTCAATTTCGTTTTCGCTACCTGCCTCCACACTACAACCATCCGTTTCAATACATGCGTAATCTGTTGAATCGCTTAAGCCGTTGAAATCCGAGTCTGAATCCGAGCTAATGTCGCTTTCCCTTGCTGTTCTATCCGCCATGTTTAGTTGTATTGGCATCACTGTGTGACGTCACAGGAAAATGGACGGGTGTATATAACGATGGTTAAAATCAGGCACTTTGAAGCTTTTTTTAGGGATATTGCGTGATGGGTAAAATTTTGGAAAAAACTTCAAAAAATAAAATAAGCCACTGGGAACTGATTTTTAATGGTTTCAACCCTTCTGAAATTGTGATAATGTTCCCCTTTAAAATCGGCTTTTCATTTTTTGCCGCTCCAGACGGATTAGTTTTTTGTATTTTTGGTCCAATATGGCTCTTTCAACATTTTGGGTTGCTGACCCCTGGTCTAACCACACTCAGACTTTCTACAAAAATATATTTTGTTGTTCCATATATTATAATTTGTAATGCAAAAACAATCTCCTTTGGGGGGGGGGGGGGTTCTTCTAGTGACTGACTGGGTTCTGGGTGTGCAACATGGGAGTGATTTTGTTCACCCTGGCCATATAGTAACTCTCTCCCCTTATGCAATTCATGGGATATACCAGCAGGGAGGGCTTTTCAGTGATTTGAGAACTCCTCTGAGAGCCACTAACTCTGACCACTACTCTAACCTCTTCACCACGTGGAAGCACTAATGAGTATGGAGGAGGGGCACAGGGGGGGTTCTATAGCATCGTGGTGATGTAATCTCTGTATAAAATTGGGAGATAAAAGGCTTTGGTTCTGCACACATGGAGCATATTTTGAAATGTATGGAACCCAAACATGAGTGTAATTGGAGCACTTTTGGCATCCTGTTCTACTGATGGAAACTATGACAGCAATGTTTAAACTTTTTAAATCTGAAAACCATGAGAATGTACGACCCGTGCTTTTACATATAGACTTAATGTAACGTCTTAGTGTACATCAAAACATAAGGAATCAGTAAACTTGTAATTCTCTATTTATTTTAATAACCAAAATGGTCATTTTACTACTACCAAAGCAAACTACTGTCTAAAAATCCTACAACTAAAATCATCATAATCTAATTTGCCATTCATACATAGTAACACCTTGTAAAAACACCATAAAAGTGTCAATGTGATCCACGAGGTTCAATTTATGTTTCGCTTAAGAGGGCTATTCATTTTCCAAAGTGTGTAAATCAGGCAAAAGAAAGAGAGCAAACACAAATGTCCACAAGGGTTGCACGATTTTGAGAAAAACATCAAATTTTTCGCTCCAAAATTGCGATTCTTTTAGCGATTTTTATACTTTATACATAAAAATGCATAAAACTGCAAAAAATAACAAGTAAAAGACCTGTTACTTTTACACTGTCACCATATTCTTGTCTAAAGGTGCCATAAATTAGAACAATATGCAAAAATTTACTAAAAAAATATTTAGCTTTACGCACAGACTCAGCGCTGTTGTCTACATCAGTGGTTCTCAACCTTTTTCCAGTGATGTACCCCCTGTGAACATTTTTTTAATTCAAGTACCCCCTAATCAGAGCAAAGCATTTTTGGTTGAAAAAAAGAGATAAAGAAGTAAAATACAGCACTATGTCATCAGTTTCTGATTTATTAAATTGTATAACAGTGCAAAATATTGCTCATTTGTTGTGGTCTTTCTTGAACTATTTGGAAAAAAAGATATAAAAATAACTAAAAACTTGTTGAAAAATAAACAAGTGATTCAATCATAAACATCTAGCTGTCAACACTGAATATTGCATTGTTGCATTGTAATGAATGGAATAGCCTACTTGATTTGATGTTCAGTTTATGAACTTAAATTCATATTTTCTTGAAGTAATATTCAATAAATATATTTATAAAGGATTTTTGAATTGTTGCTATTTTTAGAATATTTAAAAAAAAATCTCACGTACCCCTTGGCATACCTTCAAGTACCCCCAGGGGTACACGTACCCCCATTTGAGAACCACTGGTCTACATCATGCTCTGAAACTGAACAAATAACCAATAACAACTACACAGTGTTTATAATGTAATGTAATCATAATATATAATAACAAGACAAGTAACCATTTAAAGGATAAAACCTTTTATTTGTCATTATTTTTTTTACCATTGTACTGCAATTGGAAGGTAAATAACTTTGTTATCCTAAATAAATAAACAAAACAAAAAAATTGACTAATTTCTGTAAGCAACAATTTATCTAAATGTATAATTTTGTCCACTGTAGAGCATATAGTGTACAAACAATGGCAATAAGTGTTCGGGAAATTATTTTTAGAAAGTAATTAATTATAGTTAGTTTACCAAAAAAGTAACTGAATTATTTACAGAATTTATCTTTAATAATTGTAATTACTAAGGAAAGGAATTATTGCATTACTGGTAAAAAACAAACGATCAAACATCTGGCATATGCAGTTAAGGTTATGTCTACACTAAGTCGGATAACTCCTTAAACAAATAATTATTTAGCCTAAGCCCCGTTTCAGCCACACTAAACCATCATTTATGGTTGCCGTCCTTGGATAATTTTTTTACACGGGTAAGTGTGCCGTGTATTTCTTGAATCTACGGCTCTTAGCTTTGTATGGACTCATTGATCGTTTACAAACAGAGTTCGGAGAGGAAGTGACGCCAGAAGTGATGTCAGAAAGAACGCGCCACAGCCAGCTTCATAACAACCTGTTTCCACTCGGAGGTAAACACTAGAATGATGGAGAAGAGTCATCCAGACTCTAAGCGACTTTGGGTATTTAGAAAAGCGCTATATAAATCCCAGGTATTATTATTATTATTACATGTACCATACTTGCCAACCTTGAGACCTCCGATTTCGGGAGGTGGGGGGCAGGGGAGGCGGGGCGGGGGGCGTGGTTGGGGGGGCGGAGCGTGGTTGGGGGCATTGTTAAGAGGGGAGGAGTATATTTACAGCTAGAATTCACCAAGTCAAGTATTTCATACATATATATAAAATAAATACTTGAATTTCAGTGTTCATTTATTTACACCTATACACACACATAACACTCATCTACTCATTGTTGAGTTAAGGGTTGAATTGTCCATCCTTGTTCTATTCTCTGTCACTATTTTTCGAACCATGCTGAACACCCTCTCTGGTGATGCATTGCTGTGTGGCACGCACAAAAGTGCTTTCATCAAATGCACTAGATGGCAGTATTGTCCTGTTTAAGAGTGTCACAACATTGCTGTTTACAGCAGACAAACTGCTTTACGGTAGACAAAAAGGTGACTGCTGTTGTTGTGTGTTGTTACCGCACTGGGAGGACGTTAATGAAACTGCCTAACAATAAACCCACATAAGAAACCAAGAACTCGCCCTTGATCATTCTACAGTTTTAACGTGATTGGGCAGGTACGCTGTTTATATTGTGGGTTACACCGAAATTCAGGCGGACTCAGGTCCGCCTGAATTTCGGGAGATTTTCGGGAGAAAATTTGTCCCAGGAGGTTTTCGGGAGAGGCGCTGAATTTCGGGAGTCTCCCGGAAAATCCGGGAGGGTTGGCAAGTATGACATGTACAGACGCTTGTGAAAATCACACGTTAAGAGAAAGCGATTGCAGCTATTTGGGATACTACACTTCTCAGACGGCAAGAGAACTTTCGAATGTCCAGGTCAGCTGTGATTCTACTTAGCGAAAAACTTTGTCCATTTGTCGAAGGAAAGACAATGAGAAAGCGGGCTTAGTGTAGAAGGGGCCTAAGAGACATTTCATTACATTCCTTTAAAAGGTGTTGCCTTTAGACGCGTGATGTCAGTGAGGGCGCGCTCAGAACAACCATTTAGCTCCGCTGTAAAACTAGCAGTTCATCATTCGTATATTCAGCTTGAAAAAGATATGGTTGTGAATAGTTATGTCCGATAATGGCTTTTTGCCGATATCCGATATTCCGATATTGTCCAACTCTTTAAGTACCGATACCGATACCGATATCAACCGATGTATACAGTCGTGGAATTAACACATTATTATGCCTAATTTGGACAACCAGGTATGGTGAAGATAAGGTACTTTTTAAAAAAATTAATAAAATAAAATAAGATAAATACATTAAAAACATTTTCTTGAATAAAAAAGAAAGTAAAACAATATAAAAACAGTTACATAGAAACTAGTAATGAATGAAAATGAGTAAAATTAACTGTTTACGCATTATTTACACATTATTATGCCTAATTTGGACAACCAGGTATGATGAAAATAAGGTACTTTTTAAAAAAATTAATAAAATAAAATAAGATAAATAAATTAAAAAAAAATTCTTGAATAAAAAAGAAAGTAAAACAATATAAAAACAGTTACATAGAAACTACGGTAGTAATGAATGAAAATGAGTAAAATTAACTGTTAAAGGTTAGTACTATTAGTGGACCAGCAGCACCCACAATCATGTGTGCGTATCCCTTGCAGACTGTATTGATATATATTGATATATAATGTAGGAACCAGAATATTAATAACAGAAAGAAACAACCCTTTTGTGTGAATGAGTGTAAATGGGGGAGGAAGGTTTTTTGGGTTGGTGCACTAATTGTAAGTGCATCTTGTGTTTTTTATGTTGATTTAATAAAAAATAAATAAATAAAAATAAATAAAAAAAATAAAAAACCGATACCCATAATAAAGAAATCGATACCGATAATTTCCAATATTACATTTTAACGCATTTATCGGCCGATAATATCCGCAGGCCGATATTATCGGACATCTCTAGTTGTGAACCCTTATTAATCCAGAAATAGTCTGTTACCAAGTCTGCCATGATTAGAACACACACACTTGTTTGTTTCCGAAAGTAGGAACACACATTTGTTGCAGGAAGTCAGAAGTTTGTTTTGATGGAAACGGACATACATGTAAATGCGCCAAAGATTTAGTTCTGGAAATAATAAAAAATTATTAAAATATTGTAAATATTGAACATATTACATATTGTTATGAATGTGTCTGTTACTACATTATATATAATAGGGCTGCAAATCTTTGGGTGTCCCACGATTCGATTCAATATCCATTCTTGGGGTCACGATTCGATTATAAATCGATTTTTTTCGATTCAACGCGATTCTCGATTCAAAAACGATATTTTTCCGATTCAAAACAATTCTCTATTCATTCAATACATAGGATTTCAGCAGGATCTACCCCAGTCTGCTGACATGCAAGCAGAGTAGTAGATTTTTGCAAAAAGCTTTTATAATTGTAAAGGACAATGTTTTATCAACTGATTGCAATAATGTACATTTGTTTTAACTATTAAATGAACCAAAAATATGACTTATTTTATCTTTGTGAAAATATTGGACACAGTGTGTTGTCAAGCTTATGAGATGCGATGCAAGTGTAAGCCACCGTGACACTATTGTTATTTTTTTTTTTTTTTTTATAAATGTCTAATGATAATGTCAATGAGGGATTTTTAATCATTGCTATGTTGAAATTGTTACTAATATTGATACTGTTGTTGATGGGTCGGGTTTGGTTCTGGAATTGTATTGTATTGCTATGGTATTGCTTTGTATTATTTCGTTGGATTGATTAATAAAAAAAATAAAAAAAATAAAAAAAATAAAAAAAATAAAAATAAATAAAAATAAATAAAAATAAATTAAAAATAAAAAATTAAAATCGATTTTTGAAAAATGAGAATCGATACTGAATCGTAGAACGTGAGAATCACGATTTGAATTTGAATCGATTTTTTTCCCACACCCCTAATATACATACTTGCAGTGTGCGTATAAAACATTGATGGTTTTGAAGATGTTTTAGAGGGCTTTGAAGGCTACAACGGTGACCCCATGAGCCGCATCTTCCGAACGTTTATCATCATTAGGATCCTGGAGAAAAAAAGACGTGCGTTCTTGTCGCTCATAATGATTGTGAATGATATACGAAATTCCAAAATAAAGTGCAGTTCCACTTTCAGCGCTAACGGGAGAATTTGGCCCCATGGTCATGTCTTGATTTATGACGGCTGAAAATTGGTGTTTAAATCAAAAAGCACATTACAGATCCAAAATAGGAATGTTCTTTTCAGTGTTTGTGGGAAATTAGGCTGATTTTGACAGGAAATAGAAGTTTTAAAAGCTCAGTGGAGTGGTCACAGCCATCAGAGTGCAGAGCAAAACGAAGCTGCGTATCAAATGCATATATAAATATACATTTGTAGTGCCAAACAGTAACTTTTGTTTTGGATTTCATGATCCTCAGCATGCTATATTCATCACAGTTTCAATGGACAGAAGAGATACAAGTCACTTTTTCCACTGTCTCATTAGACTGACCTCAGCTTTACTAAACTTGGCTTGTAATGTAAAACAAGACTCGAGTGAAACAGAGGAACTTAAAGAATATCGTGGGGGTTTTTGGGAGTGAAGGACACATTTGGCTGACCGTGCCTTGCTGTAAAAATAAATCAATGGAATAATATTCAGGTGCAGTGGGATCTTTTGAAGTAGAATCCCTGTGAAGTTGTGTTTTGCATTACAGGGCTTACTGCTGTGCCATATTACGATATGTATGTCATACTGCAGCATATATATGTCTATCGTACGATATCATTTTCTATTGTTTATATCATAATTTTAACCTCTGGTCTGTGGCTTAAGTAACTACAGTAACGCTGTTACCATTACTGTAATTTTACCTCACTTAAAAGAACTTTGCGTCGCTAGTACATCATCTATTTGAGAGAAGAACGTAGCAGAGACAGGAAGCAGAATGGAAGCTAAACCAACAAAACCCGAAGCAGAATTGTGGCCAAAAAGAAAAGTAAATTAATTTGTAATTAATCTATGGTCATATACAGTATATATACAGTAATATATAATATATATATATATATAATTTTAAGACAAATATTATATCATGATATTTACTGTTACTGGAATATAATTTTTACCGATATTCATATATAGTTTTTTAATATCGCACAACTCTAAAAAGGCTTGTACATTATTAAGAAATAGAGACATAACGATGGGAAAATTTCACGGCTACTGTGACTAAAATAATCACGGTTATTAGTAGTACCATGGTATTGTTGAATGTGCTCGTACCATATTTACACGCGCACTATAATCTTTTCACCAAGTTTTATTTAAAAAAAAACATGACACTAAATTGACAAATGATATACATTAAATACATTAAATATTGTTCTGTTTCTGGATTTTTGAGTGTTTGAATTTGAGTTTGAAAATGGTTTCATCTGTAAAAGTTTTAGAATGTTATTTTTTTATTGCAAATTGAGTGTTCACTTTGCTTCACGTCCGGTTTATGTGACATCATGCGAGTTCACTTTGTTTGTAGACAGCTTCGTCTTTTTAAATTAAATTGTAATAAACCAAAAAAAAAACACTTCCCTATCATATTCCTCTAAGTAAAAAGTGATTAATCTGTTCTAAGAGCACACATCTTGTATGTTCAATGTATGTTTATGATTACTTTATGTAGACTTAGACTTAGACTTCCTTTTTTATTGTCATTCAAATTTGAACTTTACAGCACAGATAAGAACAAAATTTCGTTACATAAGCTCATGGTAGTGCAGGATAAAAAAGCAATAAGGTGCATATATATATATAAATAAATATATATAAATAATATATATAATATATATATATATATATATATATATATATAAAATAAATAAATATATATAAATGTATATAAATAAATAAATAGATTACTGTACAGATAAATATATTGCACTTTTTCACATGCGTCCACGTTTATGGATGTATATTATATTGTCTTTTTTATTCCAGCGATTTAATGTTTATTTCTGTATTTGATGATTATTTACATACCAGTTGTTTATTCATTCATGTTTTTTTTTTTAATTTATGTATTTATTTTTTCACTCTCGTGTTACAAATTGAGTACACAAACTATTATGATACCAAATCGGATAGTATTAAATAAGATCTGCTTCCTCTTATTTCATTTTCGGACATGCTGAAATAAAAAAACTGGAAATATGTGATTCATTACATTGTAATTGTATGCATTATCAGAGTTTGTTGGTGACGAACCCCAAGATGCAGAGACGGCAGGCATTGAACAGGAAAACATGATTTAATTTAACACTATAGCAAAAAAACAAAACAAAAAGGGTACAAACAAAAGGCGCGCACAAGGCGGAGAACAAATTTGGCTATGAACTAAAATAGCACAAAGGCTAACTGTCGACAAGAAACAAAAACACTTACTGTGACACGAAGGAACTATGACATGAGCAGAGTGAACAAAAGTAGACAGAGCTACAACGACAAGTATTATGACAGGTAGTAGTGACATCGACAATGACAATAATCCAGCACTGACTGGAGGGGAAGGCAGGTTCAAATAGCAGCTGGCTGATTGACACCAGGTGTGGCCAGGTGCCAATCAGCCGCAGCTGAGGGGAAGCAGCACTCAGGGAGACAATGAGGAAATAACCAAAATAAGAGCGTTGACAGGAAATGACAGAGGAAAAACTCAAACTTGACCAAACTGTCAGGGACAAGCCTGACATGCATGGTCGAAATAAACTGACACCATAACCATAAGTGACGAAGTAAATTATTATTTGTTATTATTATCAAAATGTATACTATTTCTAATTATATTACATTTATTTGCCCGTTTTTTCCTGACATTTTTATAAATTTGTATGTTCGATCTTATTTCAACAATATACTGCGGGCCAACAAAATTCGAGCTGCCCTTGGGTCACACTTTAAACTTAATTTTAGGGAAAAGGCAGTACCATTATTTTTGATAGTCACATCTAGTATTGCCAGTTTGGGTCAATGGAAAGCATCCACATGAATTGTGTTTATTTGGGGATTACGTTGGATTTTATGTTTTTTTCAATAGTATTATATATTAATATATTTAAGTGTCTTCAAATCAATCTGTTGTGAACAATTAAATCAAAATCAATTAACCACATGAACCGCTGCCTTTATCTTTTCGAAGCGTGGGAAATGGGAGTGCAATGCACCGTTGATCCTGGACAGTTTATACATTTCTCTTTTTTCCCATTGAGCTGTAACAGAGAGAACTGTGTGGAAATGATGTGGGTGGGCCATGGGGCGGTATTTCAACCCCAGGCAGAATCTACTGTGTGAAGTCAGGGATGAGAACATGCAGCTTGAGTAACCACTATTCCATGTAGGTTCACTGACCTTGTGCAACATTAGCACTGTATTTGTTCAATTCCACTTAAGATAACAAAAGATTGTAATTAGGAAGAAATCTGGGATCAAACTAAGTGGTAGACCCCCACTCCCCCTGGTGCTTTGCGTTGAATAATATTAAGAAAGGTTACATTCTACGCTGGGGGCTTTTTACATTTGAAAGCGATCTGGTTTGGGATTTAGCTTGAACTGAGCAGAAGACAAATAAGACTTTGCCGTTTACAAAGAGGTGGGAACTGTGTGCACATTCACACAAAACCCCCCCAATAAGCAAATATTGGACCCGAATGGAGAGACGGACAATGAGCTGGACTTCCAAAATGTGGCGCAAATGGAACATGGATTAACCATTGATATACAAATCAGAAACAAACTAACAAAAAGGGATGGTTTGTCGCAGTGTAAAAATTTGAAAACATTTTCTACAAAAAATGGCATGTTGTGTAAATGGTAAATAAAAACAGAAAACAATGATTTGCAAATCCCTTTCAACCTATATTCAATTGAATAGACTGCAAAGACAAGATACTTAACTTTCAAACTGGAAAACGTTATCTTTTCCAATATTAGCTCACTTGGAATTTGATGCCTGTGACATGTTTCAAAAAAAGCTGGCACAAGTGGCAAAAAAGACTGAGGAAGTTGAGGAATGCTCATCAAACACTTATTTGGAACATCCCACAGGTGAACGGGCTAATTGGGAACAGGTGGGTGCCATAATGGGGTATAAAAGCAGCTTCCATGATGGGGCGAGGGTCACCACTTTGTGAACAAATGCGTGAGCAAATTGTCGAACAGTTTAAGAACAACATTTCTCAACGAGCTATTGCAAGGAATTAAGGGATTTCACTATCTGCCGCCTGTAATATCATCAAAAGGTTCAGAGGATCTGGAGAAATCACTGCACGTAACTGGCTAAGCCCGTGACCTTCGATCCCTCAGGCGGTACGGCATTAAAAAGTGACATCAGTGTGTAAAGGATATCACCACGTGGGCACAG